>NW_028251641.1:0-129409 GCF_964263255.1 Lissotriton vulgaris | reverse complement strand
AACATGACTGGTGATATCTTCATGCATGCTGCCTCCCTAGAAGAAATCCGAAGGTCCCCCTACTCGGAGGGGAACAAACCGATGCACAGCATCTAGACCGTGGTCTTATTCAATAGACATTATTAATCAAAAGTCTGATTGTTAGATTTCCAAGTGTTTTATTCTTCACGTAGTGAATATTCTTTAGTATTTTTGTTCATCAAGATGTTATACACCAAAAGCATGATATTGAATGATCCATAATTCAGTCATTATGATCCTCAACAGAAAAATTCCCGATGCATTTCGGGCAGACGCCCTTTCTCAAGGGAAATGCTCTACAAAAAGAAACAAATGTGGCCAAAATCAATAATCTGGAGGCAATTAAATACTCGACCGAATATGAGCGTGCATTAACCGAATTTAAAGTGACTAGACAGCAAGTGACGATGGTTAAAATAAATTGAAACGTGACAAAAAATTCACCAGGGAATACCATGTAAGATGAAGGTAACCAGAGAGGTGCGCGCGAGCGAGAAACAGAAAAAACGGCAGGCAGTTACACAGAGCGACTATAGCATTGCCAAACCCTAGTGCGGGTATGAACAAACATCAACATGCTCGGCTACGCTAAAGCGGACTTACATGAGGAAGTTAGTAAGGTGCCTCGCGGCGTGACGGCGGTGTGATGATACCGGTGATGGTGGTTCTAACGTGTGTATAACTGATGTGCAAGACACAAAGGAAGGACTCGAAACGTGGGATTAGTAAACAGCGAAAAAGGACCCCAAAGAAGGGAAAATAGGTTGCCATGTTAGAAAGGGTAAAGGAACAAATAATAACAAAGATATGTACAATAATGAATTTAGTGCAATTAACAATGATAAGCATAGAGATATTGATGGGTTATAAATAGCACAGGAATTCAATCCGGTCGTTCAGCCCGTTGGGCACCATCGTGGAAAGGAAACGGATCCAGAAGTTCTCACGTTTGAGTAAAGTGTTCTTGTTGTTGTAGGTTACTGGTACTTGTTCCAAAATCAAAAATTTAAGTTGGGCAACTGTATGTCTGGATTCAGCAAAGTGGGAAGCAACTGTGGATTTGAGATTGTTGGTACGTATATTGCTTTTGTGTTCTAAAATCCATGTGCAGATTTTTCGTTCTGTATGTCCCACATAGCATTTTCCGCATGGACACTTCAATAGGTATATGACATTATTCGAGTTGCAGGTAGCGTTCACTTTCAATTTGATAGGATGCCCTTTCATGGGGTGACAGATAACATTACCAGAGATGCAATTGTTGCAATTCGAACAGTTATAGCAAGGTCTCAGTCCTTTGTAAACCCTGTGTGTGTCATCAAGGTTTGGTTTGGATAGGATTTCCTTCAAATTTCTGCCTCTTGTGAATGCGAAAATGGGTGGTTGGTTAAACAAACCCTTGAAATCAGGTTCAAGGGTGAGAATGGACCAATGTTTACGGATGATGGCTTGAAAGCGGTTAGACGTTTTGGAATATTTGGATACAACCACTAAACGTTCTGATTGTTCTTTATGCTTGGGTTGCAACAAGGCGAGCCTGCTTTTCTTGTCGGTTCTTGCCATGGCAAGGTCCAGTATGGGTGTGGGGTATCCTCGTGCTTTGAGTCTGTCCAGTGTGTGTTTCATCTGTGTTTTGCATTCATTCTCATCAGAGACTATGCGTTTGATCCGTAACAGTTGTGCGTAGGGTAAATTGTTCTTGAGGCCAGAACGGTGAAAACTGCTGTAGTGAAGGGTTGAGTTTCTGTCTGTGGGTTTTCGATATACAGTGGTGGACCAATTTCCCTGACTCCTGTGAATTTCCACGTCTAGATAATGTATGAGATTTTCATTGTGTTCCCATGTAAATTGGATTCTTTGATTGAAATGATTCCATGTTTCCAAAAAGGCATTCAAAGTGTCTGTGTTGCCCTCCCATAGGAGAAAAATGTCATCTATGAAGCGTAGGTAGAGACGTCCATGTTTTTGCCAACTGCTCTGATTCATGATGTAAGATTCCTCAAATTGCTTCATATAAATGTTGGCGTAGCAGGGAGCTGCCGAATTTCCCATGGCAGTGTCATTGAGTTGGAGCATCCATTTGTCTTTGATGGAGAAGTAACTGTGGTACAGTGTAAAAATAGTCAATTGCATTAGGAATAGTTTGAAATCCGCATCTAAATCGGATGAGGATAAGACGTGTTCAATGGATTCAATACCTCCATCGTGTGGAATGGAGGTATACAGTGAACAAACGTCCACCGTGCACATGATGAGTTGAGTGGTTTTGTGCTTGTTCATAATAGGTTCAATCTTGAGCAAAAAGTCGGTTGTGTCTTTGACATGTGATCTGGTAGCTAAGACAAATGGTTGCAAATATTTATCCAAGAATTTGCCGATGTTTTCATGTAGGCTCCCTCTTGTCGACACGATGGGCCGAAAGGGGGGATGAGTGGGGTGCTTGTGCATCTTAGGCAACATGTAGAGAACCGGAGGTCTAGGGTTAGATGGTGTTAAAAATCTGCGGGTCTTGTCATCAATTGTACCTTGGTCAAATGCAGTCTTGATGATGAGAGTAAGTTCTTGTGAATACTCCTTGGTAGGGTCTCCTGGTAGAGAATCATAGGTGTTTCTGTCGTTAATATGAACATCAACTTGTTGATCATAAAAGGTGGTGTCCATAACGACTAGGGCACCACCTTTGTCAGCATTCTGACAGGTGATGGTCGGGTCATCAGCCAATTTCTGGAGGATATTTCTTTCCTTCCGGGTTAAGTTCCCACGTTTTATATTGGATTGAAAGGGCAAGTTCAAGATTTCCTGCTTGATCAGATTTTCAAAAGCGTCAATGATCTTATGACTCTGTGGTGGCATAAATGTGCTGTGAGGTCTCAATCCTCTAAGCATGTCTTCTTCCTGTATGGAAACAGGATTAATGTTGGTGAAAAAATGTCTCAAACGTATGTTACGGGTCAATTTAAAAGCACTGACTTCCAGTTCCAAAGAGTTGATCGTAGTGGTTGGAACAAAGGATTGACCCTTTTGTAACGTGTTGATTTCATCTCTGGTAAGTACGGTGGAAGATATGTTGATAACCAGATTATCTTGGGTGTTTACCGTCTGCCCTTGGTTTTCTTTTTGGTTTGTGGAGGTGACTTTCCTGTTTCCTCTGCGGGTTTTTCCCCCCCTGGATCTTTCTGTTGGTCTGGATCCGACTCTAAAAAATGAACCGAGGAGTCTGTGGATGTACTCGGTGTTTGTGACCCAACATCTGGTGTTGTGCGAGTTGGTCTGGATCTACTGTCATCATCTGAGGATGATGTCTCAGTGGCTGAGGCGGGGTTGTAAGGTTTGTTAGAGCGACGGCGGGCATACACCTCTGCCCAGGTGTATACCTCGCCGAGCTTGTAGTCTATAGTATCCCTCTTAAACTTCCGCAGTTTTCTCTCCTGGGTTTCTCGAGTATGTTTTTCAAGTTGGATTTTGATGTCATCCAGCATTTTGTTCAGGTCTTCTGCTGATAGGGAATCGGTCAGTTCCTTTTTGATATTAGTGATTTCCGTTGACAGTTCATCCAAAGATTTGGCTAGTTCCTCGACGATCAACAGGATCAAGTCGAGGGAACATTTATTTAGTATCGCGTACCAGCGTTCCACAAATTTCACGTTGTTTTTGCATAAAAGAGGCTTGAGTGGGACACGAAGGCCCCGGGGAATCCGTTGTACACGGTGGTACCGTATTAGGGTGCTTGCATGTAATTTCTGGTTTGACTCCTTTTTTAAGAGGTAGAGCAATTGTTTGAGATTGCTTTCAGCGCTGCGGGTGTTACCAGCGGCGGAAATTTCTTCCTGGATTAAATTATAAATTATGTTCGCATCATCAGTAGTGTAGGCGAAGGTGGAAGCTTTTTGGTCAGTCATCCCTGAGACTGTGTCAAAATTCATTGTCAAAGCGTGTGCTGAGGTCCGAGTAGAAAATCTAGATTGAGTGGGCACTCGCACAGCGTGGGTAAACCAAATTGGTATGGTTGTGATGGATTGTAGCATGCAATCGGGTAAACACTGTCTGGCCAAACAGTGAGAGCACAGTAGCTAAGAAATCCGAAGGTCCCCCTACTCGGAGGGGAACAAACCGAGTTTGTTAGAGCGACGGCGGGCATACACCTCTGCCCAGGTGTATACCTCGCCGAGCTTGTAGTCTATAGTATCCCTCTTAAACTTCCGCAGTTTTCTCTCCTGGGTTTCTCGAGTATGTTTTTCAAGTTGGATTTTGATGTCATCCAGCATTTTGTTCAGGTCTTCTGCTGATAGGGAATCGGTCAGTTCCTTTTTGATATTAGTGATTTCCGTTGACAGTTCATCCAAAGATTTGGCTAGTTCCTCGACGATCAACAGGATCAAGTCGAGGGAACATTTATTTAGTATCGCGTACCAGCGTTCCACAAATTTCACGTTGTTTTTGCATAAAAGAGGCTTGAGTGGGACACGAAGGCCCCGGGGAATCCGTTGTACACGGTAGTACCGTATTAGGGTGCTTGCATGTAATTTCTGGTTTGACTCCTTTTTTAAGAGGTAGAGCAATTGTTTGAGATTGCTTTCAGCGCTGCGGGTGTTACCAGCGGCGGAAATTTCTTCCTGGATTAAATTATAAATTATGTTCGCATCATCAGTAGTGTAGGCGAAGGTGGAAGCTTTTTGGTCAGTCATCCCTGAGACTGTGTCAAAATTCATTGTCAAAGCGCGTGCTGAGGTCCGTGGACAGAGTAAGTAGAAAATCTAGATTGAGTGGGCACTCGCACAGCGTGGGTAAACCAAATTGGTATGGTTGTGATGGATTGTAGCGTGCAATCGGGTAAACACTGTCTGGCCAAACAGTGAGAGCACAGTAGCTAAGAAATCCGAAGGTCCCCCTACTCGGAGGGGAACAAACCGATGCACAGCATCTAGACCGTGGTCTTATTCAATAGACATTATTAATCAAAAGTCTGATTGTTAGATTTCCAAGTGTTTTATTCTTCACGTTACTAACTTCCTCATGTAAGTCCGCTTTAGCGTAGCCGAGCATGTTGATGTTTGTTCATACCCGCACTAGGGTTTGGCAATGCTATAGTCGCTCTGTGTAACTGCCTGCCGTTTTTTCTGTTTCTCGCTCGCGCGCACCTCTCTGGTTACCTTCATCTTACATGGTATTCCCTGGTGAATTTTTTGTCACGTTTCAATTTATTTTAACCATCGTCACTTGCTGTCTAGTCACTTTAAATTCGGTTAATGCACGCTCATATTCGGTCGAGTATTTAATTGCCTCCAGATTATTGATTTTGGCCACATTTGTTTCTTTTTGTAGAGCATTTCCCTTGAGAAAGGGCGTCTGCCCGAAATGCATCGGGAATTTTTCTGTTGAGGATCATAATGACTGAATTATGGATCATTCAATATCATGCTTTTGGTGTATAACATCTTGATGAACAAAAATACTAAAGAATATTCACTACGTGAAGAATAAAACACTTGGAAATCTAACAATCAGACTTTTGATTAATAATGTCTATTGAATAAGACCACGGTCTAGATGCTGTGCATCGGTTTGTTCCCCTCCGAGTAGGGGGACCTTCGGATTTCTTAGCTACTGTGCTCTCACTGTTTGGCCAGACAGTGTTTACCCGATTGCACGCTACAATCCATCACAACCATACCAATTTGGTTTACCCACGCTGTGCGAGTGCCCACTCAATCTAGATTGCCTCCCTAGAAGACCCAGATTCGCCTCTGAAAGCTCTACTCAGACTAAGCAGCTGTACCCTTATCCTAAATCAGAAAAAAATTGAATTCTTAAGAACAGACAAATTCTTTGTTTACAAGTTCTAAAACCAAGGTGTGGCACCTGACCTTACAAAGATTGATGACATCAAGACAGCAGCCCCACCGACCTAAAGTCTCAGAAGTCCGAATTTTTTTAGTTATGTTCACCTATTGTGGTCAGTTCACCAGCAGATGAAGCGTCGACCCACTGGCTCAGAGCCAGCAGCTGAAAAGGAAAATTAGATTTTACTATTGTTTTATTTTTATGCTGCTGGGTGAGCCAGCATGTGCAGGGAGGCGCAGGGCGGGGCTGGGGCATGGGAGCGGGAGGAGGTGGAGGAGTGGTAAATGTGCACTTTTAAGAGCACATGTCTGTCTGGCCGGCCGTTTCAGGCCGGCTAAAATGATATGCAAACTTAGGTTTCTCCAACTAGGCTGTACTGGACAGTCAGGTTAGAGAAACAGCACAGAGGTCCTGTGCCTGAGCCAGCGTTAATCCAGTCCACTCAGGCCAATCCCCACGCTGCTCTCATGCTTGGGAGGGCTGTCACAAACCCTGGGCGGAGTTAGCATAGTTGCACTATGCAGGAATTTTGCGAAGTGCAAAGAAAACTCTGTCGTACTACGTGAAGCTCCGCAAGCGGCGGAGTACGATAGAAAAATGCTGTTCAGAGTGATTGCACTGTGTCGGATGCTAGTCCGCACTGTGCAATCATCGCAAACGGCACCTTGCATAGCACAAGTGGTCCCTGCTTTCCTTTACTGCCACTCAAGTAGATTTTTACTTGAACTGCAGCTTTCTCAACGCGAACGGGCAGTTTCTCAACGCGAACGGGCAGTTTCTCAACGCGAGCAGTCGCGAGCATTCACGACCACTCTCAATGAGAAACCTGACTCCCCCGCATTGAGAAATCTCACTGGGAGGTTGATTTTCCACGCTTGCATTCGCCAACTCGATATTGAGGATCGCGAACAAGGAAAAATCTCATCGGGAGCTTGATTTTCCTCTCTCCAACTTGACGTTGATGAACGCGAGCAAGGGGAAAAACTCGGGAACTCCGTGAGCTCCTTGTAACGCGGAGTGTGGAAAACTCCGCAAACTCCGTGAACGGGGCGGAGTTCACCGCCAAGGGTTAACTGTCACTTCCATCTATACATATTTGGTTACCCTTTCAGGGTAAATACAGATCAGAAACCCCTAATCCCTCTCTTAAAGGGACCGTCCTCCAAGCTTTCACCTAGGATCGAAAAATGGATTCTATATCTACAGGAAAAACTAGAAAATACAGATCTGCATTTTTAATTCATCTCTGTCTGGTCAGTCTTAAGCGCTGGGATGCTCCCGAGTGGCCATGCGCTATAGAAGAACCTTAATAATAATAATAATAATAATAATTGATCACAGTAAGCTACTGATCAGGGCCTAAAAATCCTGCGGACTTCCTGTCTTGACATTCATGGCCTGTGACCACTAAAACCTCAATGCTGCATAGACGGAAGAGCATCTTAAGCTGTTTAAAGAGAGGTCTTGACCCAAGCCATGTCCTTGGGAAACATTGTGACAGCCTCTCTCTCACCACTCTCACGCCCTACCTGACAGATTTTCAAATGTAGTTGTTGTAAGGTTATCATGTATAAGCAATTATTGTTACATTTAAAGTGCTTCAATTCCATCTACTGAAGTGGCACTATAGAAAAGCAAAGTAAATAAAATTACGAAAGCATCCAAATAGCTACTGGTGCAGGGGAGCAACACAGCTGCAAACTACTGGCTTACGACCAGTCAGCGTGCACTCCAGAAGCACATATGTACCTAAAATCACTGCACAATGTATGGAGTGAGCTAGCTACCATACAAGGGGGGTGCCTTTGAGAGAGGATCTGCTAGTAATGCCTCGTAGTTTAGTCAGGCAAACTGTGCCGCTTGTGAACATTGGTCACCAAGGAGTTGTGAGGAGTGAAATAGACCTTGCTCAAAAGTCTGGTTTCATAATCTTGATCAAATAGTGGAAGAGACTGTTGGGAACTCAAATTCCACACACCCCAAAGGACCCTACGATCAGCTCAGCTCTCCTACGCCGTGGTCCCCCGCACCAGAAAGACCAGATCGGGAGGCCTCTCCTGCTCCATCCTTGCGGCCAAAGCCTGGAACGCCCTTCCGCTCCACCTCAGACAGACAACATCGCTCCCCATCTTCGCGAGAAACCTCAAAACCTGGCTCTTCGACAGACCCCCTCCATGATGGACTTGAACCTGCACCCCCATCTCCCCCCAGCACCTTGAGACCCTCAAGGGTGAGTAGTCGCGCCTCACAAACACCGGACTGAACTGCCTCCAGTATCAAACTCCCAGCCCTCAGGAGGTACCACCACCCATCATAACTGAAACCATCCTACCCTGTTCATGCGCAAGAGCTAGCGCTGATTTTGGTTGCCTGTCGGATGGTTGGAATCTCTTAGTGGTCAAAGCTGACTACTTCAAATACCCAGGACTGGAAATTGGAAAGTCACATCAATGGACCATCTCATACAGAAACTGGAGAAAATCATGGCCACCTAAGCAGTCATAAAAGAACTGCGAACGATTACAGACCCACTTTTGCTTGTCAAGATCTGTCAGGCTACTTTGCTTTGGTGGAGGCCAAGCACAGGAAGATATCTCCTCAATGGCCTAAAGCAAACGCAGAAGGCGAGCACTTTATGAAAACAATTGCAGAACAGTCCAAACTGCACTACGAGTGTCCAAAACGTTGAGTGGGCCATCTATGGGGCAGATTTACAAGCCCCTTGCGCTGCAGGTGCATCACGTTGCGTGACACACCGGTGACGCAGACTGCTGAGTGATATTTACTAGCACAGGCAAAGTCACCCTGCGTGACTTAACCTGTGCTTGTAAATATCGCCCCTGTTCACACAACACTTTGTTAGGGGCGTGACATGGGTGTTGCTGTGGGTGTTCCCACGCAACACCCATGTCCACTGATGCTTTTCCAGATTTTCGAGAAATCGTAAATCTGGAAATGCGTCAGAATGCTACGCCACCCAAAGGGTGGCGTAGCGAGGTGCAAAGAGGAGAAATGTTTTTATTTCTCCTCGTTTTTTTCCTCTTTCAATGCGTGCTGCATTCTACAGCACACATTGGAAGAGGAAATCACCTCAGGTTATTGTTTTTATGCAGGAAGGAGCCCCTTCCAGCACAAAAACAATCCCCCCACGATGCAGGCATCCTTGCACCATGGTGCCAGGGTACCTGTATTGGCGCATGGCAGCAGCTTCTGCGCCAGCACAGAGGCAAGCACATAGATGCGACATATTGTTGTAAATATGTTGCATCCCTGTGCTTCAAAACTAACGCAGCGCGGCACAGCAAAATGACTTGTGGCACCACGCTGTGTTCGTTTCTTGTAGATCTGCCCCTATGTGTTTTGTAGGAGTATCTTCTAACTCCAGACTCCACCACCAGATGACCCCCACTTTACCAGTGCCGGGGGGACTGGGCAGAGTTGTGATTCCACACCTTTCGTTTTGGACTCCTGTGTCCTTTGGCAACCATGAGACCGTGACCCGCCAAGAAAGGAGAATTGAGGGATGAATTCGAAACGAAGAGACAAAGCAACCTTCCTGACTGTTGGGCATGTAGTGCTTGTGAAGGACAGGAAGCAAGTCTCGACTTCCTTTTGAGATAGCTCCATAAATAGAGGTGAAGGTTCTAGGCACCAGGTGGCAGCAAAAAAAGGAACTGAAACTGTGAACCATATTGTGTCTTGTTCCTGAAAATCCCAAGCAGAATTTGCATAAATGGATGACTGTTTGTTTATGGGTTTTTGTGTGAACGACAGAATGGACAATACTTACAATCATGATGCTCCTGCCCTCACACCCCCACCCTGTGCCTCCTAGAGAAGTCAATTTTTGATACAATTTGCGGGAGAATCCATAGCCCTCCAATGCTATTGAAACTTTGTGAAATTGTTATTTTTGTTGCTTTGTTTGATTTTGGAGAGGAATGTGATGTCGCACATACATGACATCAGCAGGAGAGTCAATTTTGCATATTCCTCCAACTGTTTTTCTGAATGGTTTACACGCTATGACCCCTGGTTGCACAATAATTTGTAATATAATAAGTACCAGGACCCTGGGCAGAAGACTACTGCAGCTTTCACCACCCATTGCCCCTGCCATTGCTGTCAACGACTGTGCCAACACAACGACTTAACCATCACACTCCCACAACTGTGACATTTCAGACAATTCCAGAACCCTAAAGATATATGAATGGCTTGGGCAGCAGGTACTTGTTATTTTTAATTTATTTTGGATTAATAAACAACAGTTGTTGTGCTCGTCTCTAAATCAGGCAACCTGTGACATCATGTGGCAGACTGCCATAAGTCCCGTTGCTGACAAGTAAGTGGCGTTGCTGACCCCCGGAAAGCACTGGTACTAATTAAGCACTGCTGGTCTGGTTACCCTCTTGCGCTTTTGAGCAAGCCACTACCTGAGTACCTGTGTGTAAGGCTCAATATTATTCATCGGTCCCTTGAGGTGCAGTGACTTGCCACCGAGCAACTTCTCACCTTGATGTTACTGGCCAGACTAGATCGCAATAACGGGCTCCACTGAGCCATTAAAAGCCTATTTATGGGCCCTTGCGTCACTTTTGCTCTGCCGGCGCATCACTTTTTGTGAAGAACCAGCGGTGTAAAAAATGCGCCATGTTGCGCCATATTTACAAAGTGACGCATCTAGGTAGATGTGTCACTTTGTAAACCCCTGCGCCAGGTATGTATGCAGGAGGGGCGTTCCAGCACAGGAACGCCTCGTAGAAGTGGGGCAGTGAAATCTATAAGATTTCCCTGCGCCACTTCTAGTACGCAAATGCATCAATATCTCACGCCTGCTTCGTGGCAGGCGTAAGAGTGATGCAGGCACATTTAACATGGGACTTGCTCATGTGTAATGACCCATGGCTGGAGTTGCGTCACTTTTGTGACACACTCCAGCAATGCGTCATTTTTGCACCTACAGATACGTCAGAAATATTAAGTATCTGTAACTCCTTGCAACATGATGCGTCATACTGTAAATATGATGCATCATTGGTGTTACAAGAAGGACGCCCTGAAAAGTGATGCATCGCTGTTTTATCGCAGCGAAGCGTCCCTTGTCATAAATGTGGCCCTAAAATATCTACATCGTCACTGTGCTTTACTACTGTGGGAGTAGTCACAAGCAGTTCGCATCCAGTTTATTTTACCCCTTGGCCAAGCTCTGCCCAGGGGTGCATGTGACATGGCATGCACTGCGTCACAGAGGCTGAGTGGCGCTCCACGTCTCTCCCCATGTTGCCTAGCAAAACTGACCCCCAGGTTGTTTAAGAGGCTCTGGATGTTTAAGTCCCCACACATAGTCTCTAAATGACTGGCTGGGAGCTGGGTTTGGCCTGAGGTGGTATAGTTGGTCCCTCTCACAGTTAGCTCTTTGGTCATCATTTGTCTTTGCCGTTGTTTTGTCGAATTAGTTCAGGCACCCATCAGGGGTGA
Source organism: Lissotriton vulgaris (assembly GCF_964263255.1). Lineage (NCBI taxonomy): Eukaryota > Metazoa > Chordata > Amphibia > Caudata > Salamandridae > Lissotriton > Lissotriton vulgaris. The sequence continues at coordinate 118,066 of NW_028251641.1, read as the reverse complement.
GGACCCCTGTGGCACAACCTTGCATCCTGGCGAGCCATCACTTGGGTCTCCCCGGCTGGGCTGTATAATCCAGCACCCCAGTTGTCTTCTGAAGGATCTTCCCTGGCTGCAGTTCGGCTGTCCGCAATCTGTGCTCTTTTGATCCAGGACACATTCCGGGTTACCTATTTACCACATTGGGTTGTGGTGATCATCGTTCCGCGGACATTGGTGATCTGTCAGGGATCTCTTTCAAATGGCGTCTTGAATTTCAAGCCCAGTTGGCGGTCTTAAATCAGCACCAAGAATTCGACCTTAATGACAGGGACTACAGCAGCCCTGTCTCTACTTGCTTGATCATTTGTTCCCTTTCTTATGCTGTAGCTTGTCCAGGGTGGAAGACTGCCACGGTTGCTGGTGGGGAATGCTATCTCTCATATGCCTCAGAAACATGCGGTCAACGGGGGCGCACTCAGTGGCGCTGTGAGAGGTGGCCGGCAAACTCTTAGGAATTGATGCAGGCAATATTTCAAGTTGTCACCCTGATCTACACCAAAACTCCGACCTCTATTAACAATTCACCTTACGCACGCTGCATCGCCTAGTTGGCGATGCACTGCGCGCAATGTAAATTGTTTTATTTATTTAATTACTTAACTTACTCCTGTCCATCTTATGTCGGACTCCACTACCCCCCCTGAAGCTCCCCCGCCCACTGCCCGCAGGACTCCCAAGGCGAGCCGCCACTGCTGTATATGACTACCACCTTTGTACGTCTATTGGTGAAACTCCCAAAGTCCAGCTAAGGTGGGTCCACAGATGTAGGTGAAGTTCTTGTGTTGTGATGGGGGCAGACATTTCCCCTCATCTGGTTGTCTGGCTCGGGTGGCACCACTTGGCACCTTGTCATCGACTGTGCTGTCCATTCCAGGGAACCAGAACTTGCTTCTGAGCCTCGCCTTCGTCATGCCAACCCCTTAGTGGTCCTGTTGGGCCAGATCAACCATTCGGCTCCATAGGGTGTGCTGTATGATGATATGGCTATGCAAAACAACAGTGGTCCCATGCAAAAGAATTTCATCAAAACAATAAATATAGACACAATCGATTCTATATTACTTTTGACATGTCCAGCCGGACAGAGGTCACAATTTTTACTTAATGAAGAAAAATACAATAAAAGAATTCCTTCAACAAATCAACGTAGTGGGGCACAAGCCTGTACCCAAGCACATACACATTAATACTGTGAAGAACCAGAGAAAAGAACAGGACTTCTAGGCAAAAGCTGCAGATTTTCTGTAGTTTCTGATGAGACAGAAAATTCAAACAGCACCTTTACAAAAACATAGCAATTGATATACGTTCTGTATAGGGTGCATATAAAGGTCGACGGTGTTTCGATACCACTATTTAATCATGGGGATCATCATCAGGACATTGATTAATGCCTAACTAATATAAGCCTCTATTGCCTAGGAGAAAGGGGTGGGAGAAGGGAAACATAGAGCAATTAATTTACAAGAACACACAGATAAGAGTAATGTTACAATCTTGTGGTGCATGGAAGAGCTGTGGTGTCCGCGGGGTTTAATGAAGTGAAGGCGTGAGCTGCATGGTCGTGTAACCGAGGGTATTCATAACCGAGGTATTCTAGTGCCTTGAGATAGACGTCGGAGTGAGCAATTATAGTAAATGCATGGTGAGAATAGAAAATTGTGACTATCAGAATCAATTGTGATAAGACGGCGCATAACCGGTTTGCTAGCCGGAGAATTAGACGCCACATTACGAGCGTGATTTCTTGTGACCTATTGTGAGAGGACGGCGCATATCCGGTGTGATAGTCGGAGAATTAGAAGCACTATGATGATATGGCGGCTTGAAGCAGGAGCCCATTGGCAGTATACCGGAGCTCATTGCTGCTCTCCATAGTTGTGTCATGACCAACTTCTCCTTGGAGCTGCACATCCAGGCATTGTCTATGAAGTGCTTCCAGGTTCTGTGGCATAACGATTTAGCTACTTTCCTCAAGCTCGGATCTGCTGTGGTGGCTCCTTGTATCTCTCTCAAAGTCATTACCTCCTCGTCCTGTCTCCCCTTCCCATTCCTGACAAGTGAGCAGCTAGTCTGCTCTACAGAAACCCCTACCTAGCTGAGCTGTTTGCACTTCCCCCTATGATGACGTCACCATCACGTGACTATAAAGGGGAAGTGCATCCAATAATCATCCTGTTCTTGTTTTTCTGCGATCTACGACCGCGTTCCTGGCTGTGCTGTTCGGGGGCTGCCGGTGTTCCTGGTAAGTTCCCTGCTGTTTGTGTTTTTGGTGCGGCGGCGTGCTTAAGTGGCCGCCTTGGTTCACGCGCTGCCGATTTCCCCACGATGCCTCTTATGTTTGGGGCTGTTGTTTTGCACGCGGCTCGCGTTAGCGGCGGTCTCTGTTTTGGGCACTGGTTACACACGCGGCTCGCGTTAGCGGCCGTTTTTGCCCATTTCACTCACTGGGATTTGGTTGGCCTGCTCCAGCGGCTGTTCCTGGGTTTCCTCCGGTCCTTTTTCGCCCTGCTTTAGCGGGCAGGGGCTTTTATGGAGTTGGTGTTGTGGCACTCCGGTGGTTTGTGCATTTAGGGGGCGTGTTGGCTGCTGATTGGGCTTTTTATGCCGGCCCATTTCTTTTCCTTCCACAGGTGTTCGGGTCCTCGTCCTGTATATATGGGGTCCTTCTTGGGTGTTTTTTTGTCCTTGTTTTTGCCTGTTGGTGTGGTTTTTGGACTTGTGCTTCTACGATGGATGCTGAGGCTTCATCTTCTGCGGCCCCTCTGGATGCCCTGCGCCTTCTTGTCAGTGAGGTGGTGGCTGCTGCCTTCCTGGCTAGGGATGCGGCTGGGCCTCCTCCCAAGAGGCCTCATGTTTCTGTGGATCCACAGGCTGACCCCGAAGATGACTTGGGTCCTGAGGAGGATGAGGGTGTGCGTGGTCGTTTTGTTCAGGGTGCTGAGCTCACTGAACTGTTCGCACATGTTAGGTCCAATTTGGGGTTCTCTCCTCCTGCCGCTGATGTTTTGGAGGATGACTTCTTCACGCAATATGTCCAGCCTGCTCCGGACTCTTTGCCTTTGCACGGGGCAATTCGCAAGGTGTTGTCTCACGAATGGCAGGAGGTGGACAAGTCTGCTTTTCCTCGTTTCCTGTCTCGGCGTTACCCTCTGGAGGGTTTTACTGCTGAGTTCCCACAGGCTGTGAAGGTTGATAATCTGATTGCTGGCCTCTCTTCTCAGGGTTTGGTCGTTTCTGAGGACGCCCTTCCTGCGGACGCTGTGGATAAGCGTGTTGAGGGGGCTGTGAAGCGTTCCTATGCTGCTTCCAATTTTTCTATCCGTGCGACTGCCTATTCGAACTATCTGGTTCAGTCGCTCCTTAAGGATTTCCAGTCCCTGTCGGTTCTGCTGCAAGACGGCGAGGATGCCACCCCTCTTTTGTCTTTGATGGAGCAACAGGTTCGGTACCTGTCGGATATTTCCTTTGACAATTTGGGGGCGGCGGCGGCTGCTTCTGGTGCTTCCATCGCTGCCCGTCGTCATATTTGGATGCGTTCCTCGAAGGCGGACTCTTCGCAGAAGTCGGTCCTCCTTAAGTTGTCCTTTGCAGGTTCCAAGGTGTTCGGTCCTCAGCTGGAGGGTATGGTCAAACAGTCTGCTGAGAACCGCAAGCTGGTGTGTCCGGCCCGCCCTCCTTCTCGGGCCGTGGATTTGGTTACCGTCGCGCTTTTGGGCCTCCTGCTCGTGGCGCTTCTCAGCCCTTTCGTGGCAGGGGTCGTGGCCGGGGGGCCCCTGGAAGTGCCAAGCCCTGGGCCGCTGCTGGTGCTGCCACCCCCGCTTCCTCCTTTTCTCAATGACTGTCTGCCCTTGCCAGTTGGTGGTCGCCTCCAGTCCTTCCGCGCCCAGTGGTTGTCGGTTCCGGATGCCTGGGCGGTTCAGACTGTTTCGGAAGGTTGCCGGATCGAGTTTTCCTCTCCTCCTCCTCCGGGTTTTGTTCAGACTCCCCTGCCGTGTCTTCCTCTGCGCAGGGTTGCTTTGTTGACAGGTGTGCGGCTCCTGTTGGAGAAGAGGGCTATTGTGGAGGTCCCCCCTCTGGAGTGGGGCAGGGGTTGCTATTCTATCCTGTTTCTTGTCTCAATGAAGGACACTCCGGATCTTCGTCCTGTTCTGGATCTGAAGCGGGTCAATCGCTTCGTTGTCCACCATCCGTTCAAGATGGTGACGCTCCAGTCCATCCTGCCTCTGGTCTTGCCGGGAGGCTTCCTGGCGTCCCTGGATCTCATGGATGCATATCTGCACGTTCCTGTACATCCGGAAGACCAGCGTTTTCTCCGATTTGCTGTGGGGGGCCTTCACTATCAGTTCCGGGTGCTCCCTTTCGGCCTTTCCTCGGCGCCCTGAGTGTTCACCAAGCTCTTGGCCCCTCTGGTGGGTATCCTTCATTCCAGGGGTCTTCTGGTTTTTCCATATCTGGATGACTGGTTGATTGTCTCTCCTTCTTTTTCACAGGCTCTGTCGGATGTGGACCAGGTGTGTCTTCTGATCGGTTCCTTTGGGTTCCTTATCAACCACAGGAAGTCCTCCCTGGTGCCCTCCCAGTCCCTGAAGTTTCTGGGGGCTCTCTTCCGCATGGACTTGGACATGGTTTTTCTCTCGCAGGAGCGCCAGTTGACTTTGTTTCGTCACCTTTCCTGGCTTCTGTCCCAATCTCGGGTGTCTGCCTGTCTCTGGTTGCGGAGTCAGGGGGAGATGGCTTCCACTCTGCATCTCCTTCCTTGGTCCAGACTCCATCTGTACCCCCTGTTGCATCATGTCCTGTCGCACTGGGATCCTGCCTCCTTGGACTACGAGACTCTGATCCCTGTCACTCCGGGGATTGGGGCGGATCTCCAGTGGTTGTTGTCCCCTCTCTCTCTTTCCCGGGGGTTTGATCTCCTTCCCCCTCAGTCTGTGGTCGTGTTTTCCACGGATGCCAGTGCTTTGGGGTGGGGTGCCGTTCTGGGTGCCTCCAAGGCTCAGGGTCGGTGGTCCAGTTTCGAGTCCCTCCAGTGATCGAACTGGAAGGAGTTGAGGGCGGTTTGGTTGGCTCTTCTTTGGTTGTCTCCTCTCCTTCGGGGTCGGGCGGTCTCTGTGCAGACGGACAATCAGGTGGTTCGTTCTTATGTGAATCACCAGGGGGCATTGTCATGCTCTGTTTCTCCTGTCCCGGGAGATCGTCCTTTGGGCCGAGTCGAGTCTCTTGTCACTGACGGCGGTCTATCTTCCGGGGAAGGAGAATGGGCCTGCGGATGCTTTGAGCAGGGTGTTCCCCTCCTCGGTGTCCCTTTGTCTGTCTCTGGATCTGTTCGACCTGATTGTCCTCCGTTTCCGCCTTCCTTGGCTGGATCTGTTTGCCTCGGAGGAGTCCGCCCTTCTTCCTCGGTTTTGCAGCATAGTTCCCTCTCCGTTGGCGTGGGCTACCGATGCTTTCTCGATTCCTTGGTCGAGGGGTCTGCTGTTTGCCTTCCCTCCGTTTGCCTTAATTCTGAGGGTCCTCCGGAAGATTCGTTGGGATCGGATGGAGGTTCTCCTGGTGGTTCCGGAATGGTCTCGACAATCTTGGTTTCCCCTTCTACTGACCTTTTCTGTTTGCCCTCATTGGAGGTGTCCCCTGTCTCCCTCCCCGCTGCGGGCTCCTCTTCTCGGGGTTGCCTCCGGCTGGGGGTTTGGCACTTGAGAGGTTGAGTTTAATGCGTCTGGGTTGCTCGGTTGAGGTTGCCCGTTGTCTCCAGCTTTCTCGGCGTCCTTCCACCTTGAAGCCGTATGACCGTCACTGTTAGAATTTCTCCTCCTGGTGTCTTGTGAGGGGTCTCTCTTCTGCCTCCTGTGAGGCCGTGAAGGTTTTGGACTTCTTGCAGGATGGTTTCGTCTTGGGGCTTGCGGTTTCTTCCCTATGGGCCCAGTGGGCTGCCATTCTGTCTCCCCGTTGGTGGCTCACCTTCTGTAGAGTTTCTTGCTTCAGCGTCCTGTCTCTCGTTCTCCTGTTCCTCCTTGGGATCCTTTCGAGCCTTTGGACTCCGTGGCCCTGAAATTCCTTTCTGCTAAGGTTATTTTCCTGGTGGCCATTACTTCCGGGCGGAGGGTTGGTGAGATTGGGGCGCTGATGGCTTCCCCCTCTTCTTGCGCTTTTGCGATGATAAGGTCATTCTCCGTCCGAGTCAGTTCTTTCTTCCTAAGGTGGTGTCTTCCTTTCACTGTCAGGAGGATATTGTTCTCTCTGTGTTTTTTCCGGTTCCTGCCTCTCCCGAGGAGGTGCTCCTCCATTCGTTAGATGTGCTGAGGGCTCTCCGCATCTACTTGGAGAGTACGGCTGGTTTCCGTAAGGTTGATTCCCTTTTTGTCACCTATGGCCTCTCGGGGCTGGGGCTTCGTCCTTCTTTGTCCACCTTGTCTCGTTGGGTCAGGGGCGCTGTGGTTTCTGCTTACGATTCTGCCCACTGTCCTCTGCCTTCTTCTGTTCAGGGTCGGTCGACTAGGAGCGTGTCGTCCTCCTGGGCCATGTTCAAGGGAGCCTCGTTGAAAGACATTTGCAATGATGCCACGTGGGCTTCTCCCCATACTTTTGTTGCACATTACCGTCTTCAGTTGGGGATGGCGGCCTCTGCTGCATTTGGGGCTTGTGTCCTGTCTTCTGTACTTGATTTATAGTGTGTACTGTTTTCTATTGATTAAAATGGACCTGTTTTTCTCATACTTTCTGTTCTGTTTTTTTCTCACAATCACCGTGTGCTTGGGTAAGGGCTCACTTGTCAGGAATGGGACGGGGAGACAGGACGAGGAGGTAATGCCCGGTTACTCACCGGTAATATCCATTACTCCGAGTCCTGGTCTCCCCGTCCCATTCCTGAGCCCTTCCCTCCCTCCCTGGTTTGGGTTTTTTTCTTTGGGTGATTGTCTGTTTTTTTCGTTCTGTTTTCTTTGGTATTTTCAGGATGATTATTGGATGCACTTCCCCCTTTATAGTCACGTGATGGTGACGTCATCATAGGGGGAAGTGCAAACAGCTCAGCTAGGTAGGGGTTTCTGTAGAGCAGACTAGCTGCTCACTTGTCAGGAATGGGACGGGGAGACCAGGACTCGGAGTAATGGATATTACTGGTGAGTAACCGGGCATTGCCGTGGGGCCGGCTCCAAGTGCTACCACCTTTACGAAGTCCTTGATCCACCCATCTGCATCTTTGCCCCCATTCTTGCCCACTGGCATGTGCCTGGATAGGAAGTCATTTTTTCATTTTTTTTTTTAATGGCAGGCATAAAAGAATGACAATACGATTTCATTAATTGCTACTTTGATTCAGTTTGCAAAGTTTGATTTTGATCTCTCTTTTAGCAAATTCTTTTGCTTATTCTTTTTGTGGTTATTCCATTTTTGACATTTATCTTGAAAAGAGTAATTACTTGTGGTTATAAACTATTGCATTTCAGAAGAAGATTGTTCATAAAATGTATATATGTATAATGTGAATTAATTGTGTATATATGTGTAAATGTGTATTTAGTGTATAGTGTTTCTTTCTCACTCATGAAAATTTGAAAACAGAATTGATAAATTCATAAGGGTAAAAATAAATATACCCCACAAACAGAAGATTAGTCTTTGTTTGTTTTCCCTTAAATTTGGAGACCAAAAATAATAATGTGGGGCCAGAAACTTTCCGTAGTTTTTTTTTGGGGGGATAGGAAGTCAGTCAGGTTGTGTGCTCCAAGTCTGTATACAAGATCGAAGGTGTACAACTGCAGCTGGAACTCCCATTGGTCTATCCTCGGCCAGGAATGCCTTCCCGTATCAGCGAACAGCAGAATAAGTGTATGGCCTGTGATGACTATGAATCATCTCCCGCAGAACCAGAGATGAAAATGAAATCAGCTCCATCGGATCACCAGTGCATCTCTTTTGATTTGAGCATTGCAAGACCGTGCAATCGGGTCCCTTATAGTGTATGCATTGGGGACTCACCTTGCCCAACTCTTTTCCTGCAATAGATCCATGGGGTTGGCATCAACTATGAGCAACGAGTGTCATTCTTCAGCATAGTGTCCTACTGCAGGCTCACAGTGGGAGTGCCTGGTGCTCTAGACGTCATGGGGTGGGCAGCAGCTGTGCCCCCCTGCAGCGACCCTTCTCTGCAGGAAAGAAAACTACAGGCTGCACATGCCACTTTGACATGGGGAGATGGAGCTGGTCAATGTTGAAAGATGCATACATGCCAATACACCCGTTTGAGGTGGGAGACTCCTGATTTTTTAAGCAAAAATGGCTTCATTTGGCCTTTGTGACGTCTGAAATTGCCTCTCTTTCAATTAAAGTCAACTGGAGAAATACATTCTCTCGATTCTTTTTTTAGAATCTCCCTCATTCTTCTTCTAACATGTTGGCATGTATGCAGATGATGGATCTCAGCCATGAAGGGCACATCGTCACAGGAGCTCCGTCCCAAGGGTCCAGTACACTGACATAGTTGCCAGAGTAATCGGCCTGACTAGGTCTCAATAACGGGCTCCACCGAGCCACTAAATAACTACACACTCACTCTGCCTTAGTGTAGTGGGAGTAGCCTCGAGCAGTCCACATCATGTATGCTTAACCCGCGGGTCGCGCACAGTGGTGTAACGAAACTTGAGGGGGCCCCCCTGCAAACTACATGGAGGGCCCCCCCATTCTCAGTGCCAGTCTAGAGCTCTCAGGCCAGCGACCCGCCATACTGCAGGTGATGCGGGGCGATTGTTACACCACTGTCACCAATCCAGCCGTTATAAGTAACACTGGATGGTGGAGTCAAAGGTTGGGCTTAGTCTGCCCGCAGGCTATCATAGGTGGTGGTCCATTCATTACAGGGTCGCTGCCATCGATAGACCGGGGAAGTTTGCCCAATGTTAGGTGGGTTTCCTGATGCAGACTCCTGTCATGATATACAACACCGGGCCCACTCATCGTTCAGTTTTGACAAAAGTGCATCCACTGCTCCTTCTCGTTTCTGTTTTAAAACATTAGACAATGCGACAATGCAGTATTTCAAAAGCAGATGTAACTACAAAGAGCACATTTTGATAATACATTTTTATTAGTAGACAATAGCAATCTTAAGAGCCATTTATTTTATTTTATTTATTTATAAAGTTTTATATAGCGTGAACAAGATCCCGAAGGATATCAGAGCGCTTTGCAATAAGTTGGTGTTGTCCTCCTGAATAATATGATTTCTGTGCATTGCATAGCTTCATACACACTTTGACCCCAATTCCATCAAAGTCTCTCTCTCTCTCTGTCGGTCAGTCTATCTCTCTCTCTGTCAGTCTCTGTCAGTCAGTCTCTCTCTCTCTCTGTCAGTCTCTCTCTCTCTCTTAGTCTCTCTCTCAGTCAGTCAATCTCTCTCTGTCATTCAGTCTCTCTCAGTCAGTCAGTCAGTCAGTCTGTCAGTCAGTCAGTCTCTCTCTCTCTGTCAGTCAGTCGGTCTCTCTCTCTCTGTCAGTCAGTCTCTCTCTCTCGGTCAGTCAGCCTATCTCTCTAAGTCAGTCAGTCAGTCAGTCTCTCTCAGTCAGTCAGTCTCTCAGTCAGTCAGTCAGTCTGTCAATCAGTCAGTCAGTCTCTCTCTCTCAGTCAGTCAGTCGGTCTCTCTCTCTCTCTGTCAGTCTCTCTCAGTCAGTGTCTCTCTCAGTCAGTCCCTCTCTCTGTCAGTCCCTCTCTCTGTCAGTCTCTCTCTCTATCAGTCTCTCTCTCAGTCAGTCTCTCTCTCTGTCAGTCTCTCTCTCTGTCAGTCTCTCTCTCTAAGTCAGTCTCTCGCCCTGTCAGTCCCTCTGTCAGGCAGTCCCTCTGTCTGTAGGCCCCTCTGTCTGTCAGTCTCTCTATCAGTCCCTCTCTCTATCAGTCTCTCTATCTCTCTCTTTCTGTCAGTCTCTCTCAGTCAGTCAGTCTCTCCCTTTCTGTCAGTCAGTCTCTCTCTATAAGTCAGTCTCTCTCTCTCTCTTTGTCAGTCAGTCTCTCTATGTCAGTCTCTCTCTCTGTCAGTCAGTCTCTCTGTCAGAGTCTCAGTCTCTTTCTCTATCTCTGTCAGTCTCTCTCTTTCAGTCAGTCTCTCTCTGTCAGCCAGCCTCTCTCAGAGCCTCTCTCAGTCAGTCAGCCTCTCTCAGTCAGTCAGTCTCTCTCTTAGCCAGTCTCTCTCTCAGTCATTCCCTCTCTCAGTCAGTCCCTCTCTCTGACATATACTGCCACATGTTCACACAGGCCAGGCAGCATGCACCCCTATATAATCCTACATGCTTACACAGGTAACATGCACTTGACATGCATTCTCCAGACACGTCACTACGATCCACATATGAGGACAATAAAACGCACCTTCTTCTTTTATTGTTTTTAAACAACACAATAACAGAGCACATTGACACAAACAACTTAATGAGAAACACAGTGACAATAACATAACAGCAACAACGATGACTCGTGTAGCATAACATAGAACATGCACAGTCTCTCTCTCTCTGTCAGTCTGTCAGTCAGTCGGTCTCTCTCTCTCTGTCAGTCAGTCTCTCTCTCTTAGTCAGTCAGCCTATCTCTCTCAGTCAGTCAGTCAGTCTCTCTCAGTCAGTCAGTCTCTCAGTCAGTCAGTCAGTCTGTCAATCAGTCAGTCAGTCTCTCTCTCTGTCAGTCAGTCTCTCTCTGTCAGTCTCTCTCTCTGTCAGTCAGTCTCTCTGTCAGAGTCTCAGTCTCTCTCTCTCTATCTCTGTCAGTCTCTCTCTGTCAGTCATTCTCTCTCTGTCAGCCATTCTCTCTCAGTCAGCCAGCCTCTCTCAGTCAGTGAGTCTCTCTCTCTGTCAGTCTCTCTCTGTCAGCCAGCCTCTCTCAGAGCCTCTCTCAGTCAGTCAGCCTCTCTCAGTCAGTGAGTCTCTCTCGTAGTCAGTCTCTCTCTCAGCCAGTCCCTCTCTCAGTCAGTCCCTCTCTCTGACATATACTGCCACATGTTCACACAGGCCAGGCAGCATGCACCCCTATATAATCCTACATGCTCACACAGGTAACATGCACTTGACATGCATTCCCCAGACACGTCACTACGATCCACATATGAGGACAATAAAACACACCTTCTTCTTTTATTGTTTTTAAACAACACAACAACAGAGCACATTGACACAAACAACTTAATGAGAAACACAGTGACAATAACAAAGCAGCAACAACGATGACTCGTGTAGCATAACATAGAACATGCACAGCAAGAATTAACCACTGCACAATCTCCAAATCTCTCAAGAACTCTTCTTGTTGGGTGTTGCTCACCCCGCCGCTCTTTCAAGTACCTCCCTTCACAGGACCGGGTGGTTCGTCTGCCAAAAGTTGGAGAAATACATTGCTTCCTACAGGCACTTGTTTGCCCCTTGAATCTTCAACACCTTCACCTAGGATACATTTCTCTAGTCCTTCCCATTTCACAAAAGGAAGCTCTTTCTAAAGTCCACACAGAGCAACCATCTATTATGTTATGTTATGTTATGTTATGTAAAGTCTCTTTTATATCGCACGGCTACCCCGAGGGGTGTCCCGGTGCTTTGGCAAAGAGAAACTAAGGCAAAAGAACACAACACAGCTACTCACAGTGGTCAAGAAGAATCATACAGAAAAAAGCCAAGTCTTCAGCTCCTTTCTAAAAGAAAGGAGACTGTTAGCTTTCCTAAGGGCAACCGGGAGCTCATTCCAGCAGCGTGCAGCCAGGTAACGGAAGAATCGACCTCCGATCCGGGCAAATCTAATAGGAGGAACATCGGCTTTGGCCAGCAAGGCCGATCGCAGAGTCCTCCTCGGCGCATAAAAAGCCATGCGCTTCCTGATGTAATTCGGGCCAATGGAGTGAAGGGCCTTGAACGCCTAGGTCACGATCTTAAATGTGATTCTTTTAGAGATAGGCAACCAGTGCAATCTCTTGAGCAATTCAAAAACTTTTGCTCTGCGTGGAAGGCCAAAGATGGCTCTTGCCGCTGAGTTCTGCACAATTTGCAGGCGAGCCAGCAAATATTTAGGTAGCCCTAAATAAAGGGCATTGGCGTAATCCAGTCGCGATCCTATTAGCGCCTGAACAACAGTTTTTTTGTGTTGCAGGGACAGCAGCGGAAGAAACTTTCGGAGCATCTTCAAAATGCCGAAACATTTCCCAGCCAGCCCGATGATCTGGGGTCTGAAAGAGAGGCCGTTATCACACAACACCCCATGGTTTTTAGCTTGGGTGGAGACCGTATCAGGAGGAAACATGTCCTGAGGCCACCAAGTTTTCCAGCAGGGATCAGGTAAACATCCGAAAAAAAGCAGCTCCGACTTATCGGAGTTGCATTTCAGGCTATGCCGCTGAAACCAGGCGAAGACCGCACTCAGGCAGTCTTTGATCCTGTCACCATCAAAAGCCTCTCCCTTGCTGCATGTAAACAGGAGCTGGGTGTCATCAGCGTATGATATGATCTGGGCACCGAAGGCCTCTGCCAGCACCATTCAATTCTCAAACAGTCCTGACTAGATCTAACCAATCCGCATCTACTGTCTTTGGTTTCACAGGTAATTGAATTTTTACTCACTGTTCTACCTTAACCCCTTCCATGCGGCCGCGATTCCCCTGGTGTGCTGTAAACAACACGAACAGGGGCGGGCCGTGACGAACCCCAGCCGTCATCAGCACACGAGCACCGTAGTGCATGACGGCTGGGGTTCGTCATCAGCATGGAAGGGGTTAACAGTCTTTCCTCTAAGTTAGCGTTTCATGTTGTGTAAGTAACTGTGCTCGCATACCTCGACCCTCTTTATCGCTCTCAAGCCAGTCACCGCCGCTTCATTAGAAACTCCACATTTATTTTTAAGCGACCAAGGGTTTAGATTTGAACCAGTTTTGCCGCCCACCCTCACCCACAGTAATTCAAAATGAGTATGACCACTAAGTGTATTAAGGGTTCTGTTATAAAGAAGTATTGTCTGTAGTGCTTTCTGTAGTGCCTTCTAACAGAAGCACAGCAATGTTAGGTCATTAACACCGAGTTGGGATGTCATTTTTAGTTCTCGCCTAGCGATGCAGCGCATGCGCTGCTCGCTCCTGGCAAGATCTATTGTCGTTGCTTTGACTTGCGAAGCGAGGGTGGAAGCTCCACCCATGCTTCTTATTGGCGCGCCCGCCAAATCCGTGCTTTCTATTGGGAGGAAAGCATGTTTGGTTCCCTCCCTGTCTTCCTTCAGCGTGCCTGCACGGACAGGGCATGTGCACGCGCCCGGACAGAAGATATGCACACGTATGCTGTGCGAGCACGGCGCTCTACTTTGTTGCATTTTACACAGTACCCCTGCCGTCTCTTCAATTCCAGCCGCTTACCAGAACAAGCACACAGCGCGCTTTCACTTTCTTTACTCCCCGAGTAATCTCTGTTTACTCTTCGCTTCTCCTTCATTTTTTGCAGTGTTTATGCCTTTCACAATACAAATTTTACAAATATTTAAATGTTTCTGATGTTGTTGGCACATTTATGTATGTGTTTTGTGCCCTAATCATTCCTGACGCTGAGGCGTGTGTCTGCACTCAGCTGGGGACTTCCGAGAAGTGAAACCAGCCCCGATGCATAGTCCTTTGTCGGGACCACAGCTGCAGGGAGAGTAAAGAGCTGCGGGCCGTTGCCTGGCAATGGAGGACTCCACACCGAGGGAAGAGTCCAGCAGGATGTCAGACGGAGCCGATGGAGAGCGGCGCTCGAGTGCCAGCCATATCCGACCAAGGTAATGCTCCAATCCGCTCTGCTGCATTACCTGGAGCAGGTTGAGAGTGAGCGTGCATGCAAATTGTGCCAATCAGTATTTAAAGACCGTTACGGCCCGAACCGGTTCACAGGGGAGCTGCTGTATCGGAGTTCGTCCTTTCCCTTATCCTTGCAATCCCCGCGCTCATAAAAGAACTACCCTTGACCAAATGAACCATGATTGCTTACGCCTTTCACAATGCGAATTTTACAAATATTTAAATGTTTCTGATGTTGTTGGGACATTTATTTATGGTTTAAACCTGCGGGTTATTTCGACCCAAACACTAGTTTCAACAAGCATTTGCAATGCAATAGGTCTCGCAGTTACGCGAATTTAAGCTATTGGCATTGTAAATAACAATGCCTTTTATTTATGTTTTTATAAATAAAATAAAAATAAAAGTCATTGTTATTTGCAATGTCAATAGCTCAAATTTGCGTCAATGTAAAACCTTTTGCATTGCAAATGCTTGTTAAGTATTGATCATAAGAAAGTAGGGTTATAAAACGACCAGTGTCCCACGCACAGACATTTGAAATTAACCTGTTTCCAGATGGGTAACAGGTGATTTTCACGTCTTCGCAGACAGAGTGTGATTAAAAGCGGGGGGCACAGTCACCATATACAGGGCCACTGGACATGGCTGGACTGCGAACACAAAGCATCCCTGGCAAACTTTGTCAGACCAGCCCTCATACAGTGTGTCGCGAGTGAGAGCAGCGAGCATACCTGACCACTACAAGGGGGATTTTGGGGGGGTTCTCCCCCAAGAAAATGTGGGAAGTATAGCAAAATTGGGGCATGCTACAACACACTTTCCTTATATATTTAATTGTGTTACCTTTTAAAGTATATTCAATGTTGTCCTTACAGTGCACCATGATATGACAATCTTTGTTGGGGCTCTTCAATGATTTCCTCACTTTTACCCTCCAACAGTGCCTCTCTTCTCTCCATAGCCCCTCTCCACATGTATTTTATTTGTTTTTAGCGCCTCCCGTACCAGTGTAGGGGGGTCAGAGCACTTTACATCACACTCACACATAGAGATAATAAATAATATCTGTGTAAATAAGTGTATAGAAAATTTTACATAAGACATAAGGGACTCATAAGGGATTCATATGTCATCAGCAGGGGCTCCTCCAATAAGGCGGAAAAGCGTCATCCCAGTGCTTTTCAGCAGTGCAAAGTAGGAAAAATAAATTATAATAACGCAATGTTATTATCATTTTATTTTTCCGTAGTGGCTCAGTTCCAGGTGCAGGGTGGCCAGAGTAGGGGGAGGGGCGGTGGGCACTCTCTAAGTATGCGTAACGGTTTGGCCAGACATCTCGGGCTGGCCAATCAGTCATCCGCACTTAGCATGTTCTCCACTGGCTGTATTGCACAGCCTGGGTGGAGAACATGCACAGGCTTCAACTTCGGTCTGAGCGTCGAACCACGTACTCAGACCAATCATGACGCTGCTGTTATGCTGGTGACGGTACAGAAGGGGGGTGGTGATTGTCTGAACTGGGGTGGCAGAGTGGGCTAAAGAACGGTGACGGATTAAACCCAGATCTTTTGACTGGGTGTGAGTGTTTGATTGGTTCAGATGCTCCGTCCATTACCACCCCCTTTTGTACCGCTTTTTTGTCTGAACTGGGGTGGCAGAGTGGGCTAAAGAACGGTGATGGATTAAACCCAGATCTTTTGACTGGGTGTGAGTGTTTGATTGGTTCAGATGCTCCGTCCATTACCACCCCCTTTTGTACCGTTTTTGTCTGAACTGGGGTGGCAGAGTGGGCTAAAGAACGGTGATGGATTAAACCCAGATCTTTTGACTGGGTGTGAGTGTTTGATTCGTTCAGATGCTCCGTCCATTACCACCCCCTTTTGTACCGCTTTTGGCCGCCATAAGTGTGGCAAGGTATGCTCAGACGTGAGTCCCTTGCTCACTTTGCCACTGGATTCAAGCAAGCCGGGCTGAAGACGGCTGGAATGCCAGAAACCGGTCCTCGGAAGCTTGTTTCCGGTCCAGGGAAGGCATGGCTTGGCAGTTCGGGCTGGACTGTTCCCATGAAGCACAGGGTCAGACTGATTTGCATATAGCCATGTCTGAACTGGGGTGGCAGAGTGGGCTAAAGAACGGTGATGGATTAAACCCAGATCTTTTGACTGGGTGTGAGTGTTTGATTGGTTCAGATGCTCCGTCCATTACCACCCCCTTTTGTACCGCTTTTGGCCTCCATAAGTGTGGCATGGTATGCTCAGACGTGAGTCCCTTGCTCACTTTGCCACTGGATTCAAGCAAGCCGGGCTGAAGAAGGCTGGAATGCCAGAAACCGGTCCTCGGAAGCTTGTTT
This sequence comes from Lissotriton vulgaris, assembly GCF_964263255.1. Classification (NCBI taxonomy): domain Eukaryota; kingdom Metazoa; phylum Chordata; class Amphibia; order Caudata; family Salamandridae; genus Lissotriton; species Lissotriton vulgaris. The sequence continues at coordinate 101,894 of NW_028251641.1, read as the reverse complement.
CCGGTCCAGGGAAGGCATGGCTTGGCAGTTCGGGCTGGACTGTTCCCATGAGGCACAGGGTCAGACTGATTTGCATATAGCCATTTCTGAACTGGGGTGGCAGAGTGGGCTAAAGAACAGTGATGGATTAAACCCAGATCTTTTGACTGGGTGTGAGTGTTTGATTGGTTCAGATGCTCCGTCCATTACCACCCCCTTTTGTACCACTTTTGGCAGCCATAAGTGTGGCAGGGTATGCTCGGACGTGAGTCCCTTGCTCACTTTGCCACTGGATTCAAGCAAGCCGGGCTGAAGATGGCTGGAATGCCAGAAACCGGTCCTCGGAAGCTTGTTTCTGGTCCAGGGAAGGCATGGCTTGGCAGTTCGGGCTGGACTGTTCCCATGAGGCACAGGGTCAGACTGATTTGCAATTAGCCATGTCTTAACTGGGGTTGCAGAGTGGGCTAAAGAATGGTGATGGATTAAACCCAGATCTTTTGACTGGGTGTGAGTGTTTGATTGGTTCAGATGCTCCGTCCATTACCACCCCCTTTTGTACCGTTATGCTGGTGACAGCAGCATTGTGATTGATTTAGAGAAGACTGTGTGCTTCCTGCTACCGAGACTCGTCAGGAAGAGAAGCGGAGGAGAGACAACGGAGGAGAGACAGGGGCCATGAACAGGCAAGTGTAACTCTGGATTGAAAACATATCAAAGTATCAAAGTGATTGGTGTTGGGTTTACTAATAAGAATGTATTTCTAACCAAGTAAACACATTTAAGTAAGCTCAGGATAATGAAAGACTAGGGAAAAACATAATATTCAAACCTGTACCATGCAGTTTGCACGCAGCTTTTTGATGGCAATTCATAGCTCACTGTGCTAGATTACAATTGTAAGTTAAGAACTGCAATTAACAAAAGGATCTCTTTGACAGAAGTAGTAATCTGCTGAGCTATTCACATAAAACAGAGTTCTGTCATATGCGTGGTACATTTTTTTTGCAGCAGGTGTAAGAACACTCTGCACTACTTTAGATGAGTGGAAACTGCCAACAGACAAAAATCTGATCCCTCTCCAGCAGTGGGGTAGTAAGGTGTGCGGGGGTGGACATACCACCCCAGACAGCACAGTTTTGGGGTCAGTGGTCTCCACCCTCCCGCTCTTACCTGCAGTCTCCAGCCCCGCCCGCTATTACCTGCGCCACAGGCAGCCGCAGACCTAGCTATGCCACTGTGCTGAGTGACATCAACAGGGAGGGCTGTTATTGAATTGTTTAAAGTGCACATGTCTTTTTGGATGGTCATCTTGCGGCAGCCACACATGCGCACTTTAAAAAGCAAGTGCTGGCCTCCAGAGCATTGTAGAGTGCTGAGTGAGGCCACTCCCTTCAATCAGGGTGCTGCGCTCATGCTGCATGAGAGCCGCGCGGGATATTGGTCAAGGGAGTTTCCTGTTGGCCTGGCTGCAGTCCGAGAAAGAAGACGTCGGGTGCAGAGGACGTTGCGTTCGTCTGCAGGTAAGATTTTAATTTTTTTATTATATTCATTTAGCGGACCCACCTCTCCCTAAATACCAGCCGCCACTGCTTTTGAGCTAGAACCAAGCCCACTGAAATTATTTGATTGTGCAGCTCTAGCGTTTTATGTGTAATTTGGGATTTTCCCCATTTGCTACATAATCCTTCATCTGCTGCATAATTTTGAGATTTAAAAAACTGCTTCTCGCTCAGACAGATTAAAACTTATTATAAAAGGGGGCAATGATGGTATTTGTGGAGTGAAGGCCCTTCACAAAGAGTTCCCGGGATGTCTTTCAGTTGCTCGTTGCCATCTCTGGGTGCTAAACTGGCACTAATGAGGTGAAACCTTTGCCTAGACAGTGCTAATGTGTGTAAAAGTGATAAAATAATGAATTTATACCATCTCAAAATATGCTGAACTTTGCCTTATAGTTTGCGGCATAATTTATTCAACCTGTCACATAATTCGGTCCATCTCATTTGCATAATTCCAGTGGCCCTGCAATTATATAAAGGAGATACTGGTGGACAGCTTCATGAACACAAGGACTTATTGTTTCCAGAAGTTTGCCCATATCCTGTACACCAATGTGACGTTCCCTGCACATTTTCAATTTTTACAAAGTGGTCAGGAAACATGGAGGCATATTCTCAAGAAGTTATCGCAGGGTTAGCGGCACTTTATCGCAGCCAAAGTGGCAATAAAACTATCGCTCCATTCACAAGCTGGTGCTAACAGCCCATGTCACCAGATTACCTACGATAGTAGCTGCAAAAAACATCGCCACAGATGATCTAGGCAACTATCGCTAATGAGATGCAGAGTAGGCGTTCCCGTGCAAAAACCTGCGACAACACCACTACGCAACATTCTCAACGACCAGCCAGATCGGCAATAAGAACCCAAAACTGGCGATAAGGCACATTAGCAGCAGGGATTTAACACCTGCTCTGACCTGGTGTAAAACCGGACGACAACCTGCACCAGGAAAGGGAGCACAGTCCACAGCCACACTAGAAGACCCACAGTTGCCATGGAGCTACTGATCATGCAGCTCGTTGCCCTCACAGGGCCACAAAACCCACTGACACTACCCCCCCAGCCCACCACCCACCCTGAACCCACTCCGCCCCACCGGACCACCACAGAGGCAGCGCAGACACAGACAGCGGACCCTCAGAAAACACACCAGCCCCACAGACTTAACACCAGAACATGTCATTGCCCACTACAGGCTCAAAAGGACAACCATACTCTGCATCCTGAACATCATTGCCCACAGGCTGACGGAACCAACACAGCGGACAACCAACATCCCACCTCAGACAAAGCTGCTGGCCGTGCTGCACCTGTTGGCCTCTGGTACCTTCCAACCAACAACCGCCAGAGTCGGAGGAGTCTCACAGCATGCCCTACCCAAGTTCCTCAAACCTGTACTGGATGCCATCATCAGCTTGGTACCTCAGTACCTACAAAATAGAGAACAGAGAGGCAACAGGTAAATTACAGTACATCAGCAACGTTTTTTCAGGAAGAATGTTCATATGTGTGCACAAAAAGAGTAGTGGTCCTTCAAGATGTTCTTTCAATATTTTTTATTGCAGTCTTCATACAATATCTTGAAAGCAATGACAGCCAACGCGTTTCGCCCAGATTGGGCTTCCTCAGGGCAAATTGTTTGTAAACGCCAAAGGTGTAACGGTGAGGTACTCTACGGACAACGCACGTGATTCTTTGGTGCAGAATTCAAGCTGTCTACAAGTTCTGAAGTCCACAAACTTCCTATTCACATTACGAATGCCTGTGTACACAAAGCATGAAGTAGACCTAGCGCAGAAATGTAATTTCAGATAGAACTCGCTTCAATATATATAGTTGTCCTGACTCAGTAAGTGATACACTATTGCCCGGTGAACACTATGATAGGTGTCCCTGGATGTTTTAAATTATGAAGAAAAACGCTGTGTCTCCATCCAGCAACCGGTCCCGTTTTCTAGTCAGCATCCGTGCGTAGAAAACCGCGCAGTACCTATACTTCCCCCACACTGCACAGGAACAGCTGGAGACCAAGCAGCTGCGGCCCGTGGAGGGAGTTGCGGTGGGGCAGAAAGACGGGGCGGGGGAGGGGCAGGGTGGGGGGGTGCTAAAAACCGGAATATGGATAATTGCAGGTAAGTAAACAATTTAATAAATAAAACGAATTTCGTAGCGCACCCTGCATTGCAAAATGCGATGCCGCACGTGCTATGAAATTCATTTTATTAATTAAATTGTGTACTTACCTGCAATTATCCATATTCCGTTTTTTAGCACCCAACACCCTGCCCCTCTCCCGCCCCGCCTTTCTGCCCCACTGCAACTCCCTCCACGGGCTGCGGCTGAAACCAAGCAAGTCTTCTACGCCATAGCTGGATTCCCCCACATGTTGGGGGCAATTGACTGAACACATCTCCTACTTGTGGCCCCTGTCGACACTGCACACAATTACCGCAACAGAAAACACTCGTATTCCATCAATGTGCAGGCAATAGTGGACCACCGGGGACTCTGCACCAATGCCGTCGCCAACTACCCAGGCTGTGTGCATGATTCCTACATCTTACGACAGTCCATCATCAACCAGCGCTCCCAGGCTGGCACATGTGGAAATGCACTGCCCGTCGGTAAGTACCAAATGAACACAACACACGCCTCAAATCCACATGCATGCAACTCACAACTCTGGGAATGCACACATCACAAAGTTACATACAACATGCCAAACAACCTTCCCACCCACCAGACACAACAGCGCAACTTACTGTGGGAACCTGGGCTAGCCATGTGCATGAGCCATCAACGGCATGGCTCCTCAGCCACACAATAGCAGATTGTGGGGAGAGGTGGGGACCATGCATGAGCGAAGGAGGCAAGTGACAGATGAATGTGAATGTACACTATGCCAAGTGTGGCGTGGATGTGATGGACTGACAGCAGTATGCCGACCACACACATGTCCATGTCTACATACACCGCTAGTGCATGGAGTGTAGTGGACAATGGACGCAACCATGTCACCCCAGCCAGTGTGGGAGATCACGGAAATGTAGCTTGTGACGTCCCCCCTGTAAGCATGTGCAGAGTGGGATGGCCCGGTGTACGCCAGGCCAGCATAGGGGTGTGAATAAAAAGCATGTAGCTCTGGGCGTGGTTCTCTTCCGGAATGCCCAACGTCTCTGCCAGAGTGGCACTCCTCACCCCGCTACAAGGCCGACGCCATGAGCGCTGTTGGCTGCGATACTATGCGCCTGATGCACACCGTGCCGCTGGTCCCCGCAACAGTCTTGCCCACCCCTGTGCACCCAGACCTCAATGCCCACCTGCTGACACCAGCGTGTGTCAAAGAAGGCCCACCACGTGCCGGTGCAAGCTCCATGCCCAAGGCCTGCAACCCTGGCAGCCTCCTCAGACCATCATGGCCTCCGCGATACAGGCCTGCAGTACTCCTTTCTCGTTGACGTACTCCATCGGCTGACACAGTGGACGTGTAGGTCACACATTTGGAACTGAGTCTTGATTACACAATGGCAGAGGACATTTTACTATGACTGTGTTAAAATCACTATACTCCCTTCGATGTGGTGCCACCCACGCCATGCATAGCATTCTAACCACACGTGTTTGTGGGCCCTTGCTGTCTTCGGCCTTTGGCCTACACTGAGATCCTGCAGGTCTCACACCAATCCAATACAGTCCGTACCAGGCAGGACACGGCATCGTCGCTGGCTAAACCCCCACTCAACTCTGGTGCCACTACCTCCGTCAGCCATAAATATGCTCAACATGCCATTCCATCGTCACATGTTAGAGATCCAGAAGTAGATGGCTGGACAACGGTTGACCCGCACTAACCTCTACCTCTGGCCTACCCTGCGGTCAACTAGATCACACATTCGGAACTGAGTTTTGATTACTTCATGGCAGTTTTCTTGTCATTGTACAGGCCTCATCACAGACCGCATACACTTCCAGCTCTGGTGCCACTAAGCATGTGCCCCGAAATTAATGGACACTCTTTGGTTGCATTTTGTTTGCATCTGAGTCCATGGGCTGGGGGTTGTCTTCCTCATCATGTAGCTGATACTGACATGGGGGAAACGAGGAGTCTGTAGGTATCCACTCTGCCTTTTGCCTGTTTCTGCTTGCTTCTTCTCTCTGCATCATGCTCAGGAGGACACCTTCCACTGTCCCCCGCAACCCTTCCGCGACATTCTCCTTGGACATCGACGAGGACCCGCTCAGCTCTTATGGCCCTACCTCAGTGCAGCGCAAGTCACCGTCCCGTGGCAGTGTGCCTGTGCTGGCCGCAGTGCATCCGGGGCCACTCACTCTGCGCAGCTCAAGTCATGGACCCTTGCTGTTTGCAACTTGTACTGCTGATTGTCTGATCACTGTTGTGGTTGTTGCCAGCACTAACAAACCCCTGAGGGTTGGCTTACACTACCCAACACCCATCCAGCACAGGCATCACTGGACAGGTGACCCTGGCAATAAAAGGGGCCGGACGCTACGTGCCCGTGATCAGTTCCATAAACTCACTCAGTGTCTCTGTGTGGTCATTATGTATGCATGAGGGCCCCAGGCCATTCCACATTACATTGTGCTGTGTACAGCATGCACAACCATATCACCGCAGGCAGTGGGGTAAACCTGGGACATGTAGCTGTGTCGTACCCCCCTGTGTGCGTAAGTGGAGTGGACATCCGTATAGCAGTACAGCGTAGGGGTGTGGCTCTTCCCCACGTGGATCGGGGTGTGGTTCAGTTCAGGCCTTGCTAAGGAAGTGACTGATGCATGTGTCTCTGTTGTAGTGTCTGCGCCACCCGTCCTGCTATGGACACTGTTGCTGTGTGGCATGCCCTCGGAGTGCGGGCTCGGCTGAAGGGGTACATGAGGGAGGGCATGCCCGCTCGGGGTCAGGGATTACACATGCCAACAGTTGTGTGTGTCGCTATCAGGGATAACTGACAACTGAAGCGGTTTCCCTTTAAGAGAAGTCAGTTCCATGGCAACCAACCAGAACCACAACACAGTCAGGCATAACTATTTCCGCCCCAGTGTCCGGAAGCAGTTTCACGAACGCTGCAGGACGATCCACAGATCCAAGCGGTGCTGTCTTACAGCGCTTGAAACGCTGAGATTAACTTCCAGGTGCGATTTGCTATGCTGCGGTGCTGCACGAGGGAGCGAGTGCAGTGAGCAGAAGTGCCGAGTAAAGAGAAATACAATTTCGCGGACGAGCGGCAAAATTTACACGACCTGACCCCGCCAGCTGCTTTAAACAAGAGACGCGAGGGCATTCAGTTACAGCCTAGCTTGATTTCCTACGGTCTACCACCTGGGTGGCATGAGCCGCAACACGGTTTGTTTGCATGGACACAGTGGGCTTTAGAAAACATCACGCCCACATGCTGACTAATTAGACACACAAGATGAGACACTCTCGTGCCATGTTAGTAACTGTTTGACTTTAAGACACCATGCGCATCCCACACCCCACACCCGGGCAACCTCAATAAACACCAGTAATTATTACCACCGTGAACAACAGCGTAAAAGTAAAGCTTATATGTTTGGTGTTACACACATTAGTGACCATGCCCAAACATTATTTGTCCCAGCCCAGGCACCCTCCCGAGTGTCTACTAAAGAAATTCCACGTCTTCAATAAAACAGATTTGGTATGTAATGCTTTCGTTTATGATTTACACTTACTTGTAAATATCACACATAAAAATAGACATTCACTAGCTGCCGTTTTTAATCATACAGGCACCAAAAGTCCTCCCTGATAAAGACTTTCCCTGATAAAGACTTTCCCTGATGAAGACCTTTGCCATAAGTTGAAATGTACCGTTTTTGGTGCTTGGTAGCATCATTGTGTTTCATGTTTGTAATTTGTACAGATGTTTGTCTATTGTAAATATGGTCTCTATGTTTTGACTATGTTTTCCTGTTTACATCTCATATACAAAATAAGGCAAGAAGTTAATTGTCTAGCAAGTCCTGTATAGGGTTAACATGTCTTGGTGTAAAACAAACCTAAAACAACGTTCTATGTATTCAGTTATAATCCAGGGATAAATAAAAAATCCCAACTGGTGAAGAAGAAAATTGAGATCTATGGTGTCAGAGGTAATTTGTTTTGCATACATTTTAGGATTCCCACCTCTGTACTCCTGAACAGAATCATTCCCCTGTTTAGGTCGAGCGACCTATCTCAATGCGCATGCGCATTGAGCGGGAGCTCGATATAAAGGGGCTTAAATAAGCTTTACCGAGACTGGCGATTGACTGGCGATTTGATGCTGTGCCCGTGCGCTTTTAGGTCAATGCGCAAGCGCATTAACCTAAAATGCGCGTGCACATCATCAAATCGCCAGTCAATCGCCAGCAGCACTCCTCCCCTGCTGCTTCACACCCTCATGCCGCTCTCCCCGCTCCGCCCCCTCCCCTGCCCGCCGTGTCGCATTTCTCCTCCCCCCTCCCCACAGCAATGCCCTCCGCCGGCCGTACTTTCACTTTGACGGCCGAAGGCCGTCTCTCGTGTTTCTCCAAGAACATCCACATTAAATTAGAGACTAGGCATCTTACTTCCTTTTGAGTTTGTTGGTTTCTCTAGAAATAGTGACATTTCTAGGGTTCTGTCTTTTTGCTTGTATGGTGAATCATTTCACTGCTGGTAACTGAGAATCAAAAGACAGCCGGCATCTGACTGCACATTATAGAAGGATTTCCCAGTTTGACATTGGTGCACGTTCAGGATCAAGCTCTGTCTCTGTGTTCTAAAGGTTTATCCAGGTCACAGCTCCCCCTTCACACTCGTGGAGCCCAAACATACCTCAATCTCACTCAATGTTCGTCTGCTCTACTCCTAACTTAGGGGTGCAGAGGGGTACATCATCAAATCGCCAGTCAATCGCCAGCAGCACTCCTCCCCTGCTGCTTCACACCCTCATGCCGCTCTCCCCGCTCTGCCCCCTCCCCTGCCCGCAGTGTCGCATTTCTCCTCCCCCTCCCCACAGCAATGCCCTCCGCCAGCCGTACTTTCACTTTGACGGCCGAAGGCCGTCTCTCGTGTTTCTCCAAGAACATCCACATTAAATTAGAGACTAGGCATCTTACTTCCTTTTGAGTTTGTTCATTTCTCTAGAAATAGTGACATTTCTAGGGTTCTGTCTTTTTGCTTGTATGGTGAATTATTTCACTGCTGGTAACTGAGAATCGAAAGACAGCCGGCATCTGACTGCACATTATAGAAGGATTTCCCAGTTTGACATTGGTGCACGTTCAGGATCAAGCTCTGTCTCTGTGTTCTAAAGGTTTATCCAGGTCACAGCTCCCCCTTCACACTCGTGGAGCCCAAACATACCTCAATCTCACTCAATGTCCGTCTGCTCTACTCCTCACTTAGGGGTACAGAGGCTGTTATGCTACATGGCTATCAGACGTGACACGGGTTTGGAGCTACATTTCGGTGTCGCTCAGTCATTACCAGTTAAACCACAGAGGCAGAATAAGGCAGAACGGATAAATGTAACAACGTTCTGTGACAAAGTCTAGAAAACACAGAAGCCACAATTCAGCAAACCTCCCACGTGGACTCAGCAGGGTCGCAGAGTGGGACCGTCCTGTCTCACAGACCAATGGCAGAGAGGCAGATCAAATTCCACATTTAGATAGCTGTCTTGCAAATACTGACAAGTAGCTTATAAATCTGTTTATTACTGGACTACATCTGAATTGCCAGGTGGTGTTTATTCTAGCATTCATGGATTTTGTAATTCAGATGAGTTATGACTTTAAATTGCTGTACAACTACGGGGAATGTATGTTAATTTAATTTTTGTAAAGAAAATAAATAAAAACAAGCATTGACAAAGTCAACATGTCTGTCTTTCACAAACTTGTGCGATTTTTTTAATTGCAAGTTTAACCCACAAGATAAAGAGGAAATAAGAAAACATGCAGCCACCTAACCACAACCACCACATGCTTACAATAAAAACACATTTAAAAACTAACTGCTGTGGCCCTTTTAATAGTGTTTTTTTTGTTTAATAACAAGTCTCTCAGGTGCGCCATACATTTTAAAATCATTATTTGTGAAGGCGAGAAGAACAAATCACTGCTTGATCAAGCACTCAAACTGTGGGCAGGTACAATGTGACATTGTTACTTATATACTTTATAATAGCAAAGTTCAGAAGAAGGTGAAAAATAAATCACCATATAGCTTGGCACCCAAAGTGCAGGTGAAAATAAATGCTTGTATTTAAAGTTAATATAAAAAAAGAACTACAACACACTTTGAGCCAGATGTGTCAGTGAAGACAAATGAATTGCTTTAAGTGGATGTGAACAATGTGCACACGCGTTATGCAATAACTCAAAGTGATGGGAGTAACTGGTTAGAATGGACTGACCCATGTTGTAGGTGGAACCAAAATGTCTCTCTCTCCCTCGCCTCTCTCTCCCCTCCGTCCTTCGCTCTCGTCCTCCCCCTCTCTTCTTCCCTCTCACTCTCTCCCTTTCCCTCTCTTCCCTCTCCTCTCTCCCCGTCTCCGTCTCTCTCCACCTCTCTCTCTCCTCTCTCCATCTCTTTACCCTCTCCCTGCTCTCCTTTTTCTCCCTCTCCCCATCTCCCCCTCTGCCTGCTCTCCTCTCTCTCTCCCTCTCTCCCTCCCCTCTCTCTCCCCTCCGTCCTTCGCTCTCTTCCTCCTCCTCTCTTCTTCCCCTCCCTCTCTCCCTCTACCCTCTCTCCTTTTCCCTCTCTCCCTTTCCCTCACTTCCCTCTCTCCCTTTCCCTCTCTTCCCTCTCCTCTCTCTCCGTCTCTCTCTCCCCCTCTTTCTCCTCTCTCCCCCTATCTCTCTCTCCTCTCTCCCCCTCTCTCTCTCTCCTCTCTCCCCCTCTCTCTCTCTCCTCTCCCCCCTCTGTCTCTATCTCCTCTCTCCCCCTCTCTCTCCTCTCTCCATCTCTTTACCCTCTCCCTCTCCCTGCTCTCCTTTTTTTCCCTCTCCCCATCTCCCACTCAGCACCACCACAGCACCACTCTGCACCACCACAGCACCACTCTGCACCACCACAGCACCACTCTGCACCACTCTGCGCAACCACAGCACCACTCTGCGCAACCACAGCACCACTCTGCGCAACCACAGCACCACTCAGCGCAACCACAGCATCACTCAGCGCAACCACAGCATCACTCAGCGCAACCACAGCATCACTCAGCGTAACCACAGCATCACTCAGCGCAACTACAGCATCACTCAGCGCAACCACAGCATCACTCAGCGCAACCACAGCATCACTCAGCACAACCACAGCATCACTCAGCGCAACCACAGCATCACTCAGCGCAACCACAGCATCACTCAGCGCAACCACAGCACCACTCAGCGCAAACCACAGCATCAATCAGCGCAAACCACAGCATCACTCAGCGCAAACCACAGCATCACTCAGCGCAAACCACAGCAACATTCAGCATCACCATAGCATCACCGGTTCAAATATGTTCTCTCAATGTTTCAAGCTTTATTACAAATGTCAAAAAAGATGTTAATATTTCACTTCTGTTCTTGGATTTTCGTCACAATAAAATACACTGAACATAATCTTCACTAAAGTTATTTACAAAAGTTTAAGCTATTGCCATTATAAATTACAATCACTTTTATTTAAGTAATAATTATTTAAAAAAGTTAAAAGCCATTGTTATTTGTAATATCAATACATCTAAGTCACGTAAATACAAAACATGTTGCATTACAAATGCTATAGGTGTCACATTTGCGAAAGTTATAACTATTGGCATTGTAAATGACAAAGCTATTAATTTAGATATTTTAAAAAACAACACATAAATAAAAAAAAAGTCATTTATAAGACCAATAGCTCAAACTTTCCTAATGCGAGACCTATTGCATTTCCAATGCTTGTTTTATCAGCTATCAGCGCAGCATACGCCAAATGTCTACTCACAACCGCATGGCGAGTTCAGCCAGGCAGGTGCTCTACATCTGTGTCAGCCCTGTCCTCACAATGAGCCTACACACACGTGGCCAGCCACCTTCAGCGCACATCATCGTAGTCAGGCTTGTGGATATGCGCAGACAGGCATGATAATAGTGTGCCGTAGGGGTGCAAGTGATGCAACGGTGCTGCGCACACTAGTGACTATGCTCGGGGGAGGGAGGAGCAGCAGTGAGGCTACGTAATACACATAGTTGGGGCTCATTTGCAACAGGCAGTTCATGTCATACAGGAATCACTAAATCACAGGTATCACACACCAATGAACCAGTGAGCCTGCCAACACATCATGCAGTGCGTAGTCTTGGCTCATGTCTCTCTGCACTGTCACAGGTGTCCAAGGATATGCACTCTGCGCTTGGATGATGACACCCCTCTGAGCCCCGAACACACAGGCCCAGAGGCAGTACAATTTGGCCCACAAATGAACCAGGAGCATCGTGGAGTGCACATTTGGCGCGTTGAAGTCACGTTTCAGGTGCCTAGACATCACAGGTTGAAGGCTCCTATACAGCTCAGACATTGTGTGCAAGATAATCATTGCATGTTGTGTGTTGCACAACATATGTGTACGCAGCAAAGCACCATGGATACGAATGCCAGATGCACCAGACGATGATGATGAAGACGAGGCAGGTGGACCACACCCCACTGCAGCTGCTGCAGGAACTGCCTGTAGGAACACCATCATTGGCAATTTCTTCTCATGTTGACGTCACATTGTGAAGGTCCTTGCCAATCAGGGGACAGTACGATGAATGACCACAGCATGCACAAATAAATGCATTCCAAAAAACATTCCCTGCGTGCATATCACTCATCTGTACAGGCACATCACTCTGACAAGTGTGGGTGGGACATGTAGTGCTTGCAATTTTGGAAATTGGTATTGGATGGTGGGTGGATCACCTCTGTGCAGTGCAGCCTGTTTAGGGTGTCACGTATTAGAATTGCCAGTTCTTTGTGTCACAGCTGGAACGCTATCCCACTCTTTTGTGGCCTGCAAGTGACAACAGGGCTTTTTTTTGGGCTCTGATTTGTGCCGCCATGATGCAGGGATGAACCCTGTGACTCAAGTCCCATGACATGGGCAAGATGTACGTGAGGGAGAGTCACTGCCCCTACATTGGTCCATGCTTTCATTGTTGTTTGGTCATGGACATGGCACGTCTGTGTGCAGGGGGTGTTGTTTGTTCCTCTGCAATGTGAAGAGGAGATGCAGTTTCACAGTGTGTCCCATGTATGTTTCCACATTGGTGCAGGTTACGTACAGAATCCATGTCAATGTGCATTGTGCCTGTTTGTGAGGGAATGCCTGTCTGATGCGGGACAATGGCCATTTATTCCACCTCACGGCTGTGGGGTTGTGTTCGTACTTTGTCATCTCACTGTATTTTTAACTCTGCTTGTATGGGGCATTTCCACGCATGAGGCGTGGAAATCGCAGGCCTGTCATTGGTTATTGCTGATGTTTGTATTGCAATTGGCCTCATCACTACTATTTTCGCGTTGGTGTTTTGCATTTTTGCGGTGTTGTGTTGACTTTAACACAGGCATTTGACGTGTTATTGTGTGTCTATTGCATAGTACCTCCGTGTTGTCAATACTGAGTTAACACAGCGTAATTTTCCCGCAATGGACTGTGATATGAAGAGTTGCGTTAAGCAAATTTTGCGGTACTTATCACGCGTTCTTGAGAATAGTGTCTATCCCACTAGTCTGCCATCTTTAAAACTGTTGGGCTTTCCAAGTGACGTTTGGCAGGTTCTGTTGACAATACGTCTCACTCCCCAGAATGTAAATGTGTCCAAACCAAAGAAAAAGTTTCAGGCAGAACTAAATACAGGAGGGTAAAGGAAATTGGAAGTTCATCGAGAGAAAGAAGTAACAAACCAAGGTCTTCTGCTGCACCACTCTCCCCCATCTTACGTCAGGTGTCAGATGTTAACGCTCAGCACTCTCGCGTAAATGGCTGTCTGTATATGCAAGAAGAAAGTATATACAACTCCAGTAAAAGTAGTTACCATATGGAGTTTGTTAACATCTTAGAATACAACAACCCCTTGCCAGCTTCCAGATGATGGTCTACAGTGTACCAAAGCCAAACTGGAGGAAGCCAGTAACACTGCGGAGGCAAACCAAGAAACTGTGAAAGGGAAAGAAATAGTCAGGGCCACTGAAAATATATGATTGTGCTGCGATTTTCGCATATGAGAATTGCTGCATTTGCCACGTAATCAATCATCTGCCACATAATTTGAAAATTTTAACCAAAAAATGTTTTGCTTCTAGCTCTAACGGTTCAAAAGTTACTAAAAATGCAGAGGCACGTGTTGCTGAGCAGTGCAAGGTCCTTTTCAAAGCTGGACTAGTCACCTTTCTGATGCTTAGTGCTATATTAGGGTATTAAACTGGTATTAAAGATTTGCAGCCAATACCCAGACAGTGTTACCAAGTTTAACAAGCATTTGAAATGCAATAGGGCTCGCATTAGGAAAGTTTGAGCTATTGGTCTTATAAATGACACATCTGCACATAAAGTGCAAAGGACTACTGCAAACGTGTGCTTGTTGAGATTACAAATATTTTTGCTTTTGACCAACTTTTTCTTACATTGGGGATAGAGCCCTGGAGTCGGTCCAACAATAACGTGTGAAAAAAACATGTCAAAACAAAACTGGTATTGAGAATGCAAAAAGGCTGTTAGCCAACTCCAGACCTGTTGATATTGCCAATGCTTGTTTGTGTTGTTTTATAGACGAGAGAGTCCCCAACAACCCCCCAGTTTCAGATTCACGAGAAAAACGGTTTAAGAGTTAGTTAGCTGATGAGAAATCAGCGCATTCATTGTCAGCAACAACTTGAACTCAGGAAATACTTATAAGTTCTTTGGGGTGGGAACTTCAAGAGGGCGTAAGCAAAGGAAATGCGGGAAGCTGTGGACTACAGGGGCCAATAATTACAGTCTATGTAAGACTTCACGCGCGTATGCAAGTGTGCACAACCCTAATTTGCATGCCTAGAAGGGAGCACGAGAGCAGCAGAGAGACGCGCCCTTGATGTTCCACTTATCCATGCTGCCCATTACACGGCCGGCCGTGACCTTTGCCCTCCCATCTCCTTCCGGGTTCCTCTGCAGTGCAGGCAGCCTTGCTGAATGGCACCTAGCCCGGCTGAGGCGGACACGCCCGGGGAGAGGGGGCGCAGGGAAGTGTCAGGGGGAGTAGGCGAGTGGCATTATGGTAATGTGGCGGGTCACTGGGAGGTGCTCGGAGGGAGGTGGCAGCCGCTCAGTCGTGTAATTCAATAACCGAGGCTCGCTTTCCGGGGTTCAAAGGGCGGCCCTACAGATTAGTAACGAGAAAAGTGAAATCCGTGTTTTCCTTTGTTGCTGCCTTTATTCATCTGCTCGATAAATGGGAGAAAAAAAATAGGATTGATAACAATTGGGCAAGAACATTTGTAATACGGCGCCAGTGTTAAGCAATAATGGCCCATAAATAAATGGAACATTGGGCAAGGATCGTTGGTCCTGCGCGTCTTTGCCTTGCACCACGCAGAATGAAGCTGACGTCACTCGTACAATCCTGCTGAACATCAAAATAGTATGTGCACACTAGACGCAAAGAGAGTTTCTTCACTGGACGCCGAAGTAATTTTAGTCCAATGAATGACCTGTGCTCAGCACACGCTGGTACTGGAGTGTCAGAGATTCCCAAGTCGTCACGGAGGTTTGCTCAAATCAGCTGCTTTAGTAGTTGTGTAAAACGGGGCCCATGAAGTGTGGCTGTGGTTGTGCATCACGTGACCCCCAGCACCAGCTGCTTAAACAAGACGGAGGGCATTGCTGTGGGGATAAGCACATAGCTTCAATTTCCCTAAAACGGATATCCTTGTGTGTAGCGACGTCTGATGGCCTCCCCCCGTACAGGCAGCCTGTCGTGAACGCTTGTTTAGTGGGCTGAGCTTTGACAGCTCAGCTGCAACTAGGCCTGTTTTATCGTAAAGGTATATAACTAGCGTTTACTTCTCTACATGAGGCGTTGAAGTGCTTAGCGCTGGGCAGTACAGTGCGCCGGAACGCCAGATTGGTTGGCAATCAGTGGTTATCAGTTACTGGGATTAGCTTTTTGCTCCTCGGGAAGCCATTCCATTGCTCCACTTCTTTTGCAGTAGATTAAAATAATAGCTGCTTTATTGGAGTTTGGGGGTTGGGTGGATTATGTGAGATTAATGCACAAACCCGAGGAGATTAGGTTGTGTTAGGTTGCAGAGGTAGCACTTTCATCGGAGAGGCTATGGTCTTTGAAATTTCATGTGGATAACTTGCAGACGCACAATAATAGGAGTTTACGGCAAAGATGCATGGGATAGGGAGAAATATTAAGGGGTCTTGTAGAGGCTAGACATATGAGGGGTGAGAATGCTAAGGAAGGAGTAATCTAGGCAGGGGCAGGGAAGGGGCTGATCAGGGTTGGAGGAAAATGACTAGGAAGAGAGCATAAAAGGAGACGCGGCCGTGAAACTGAAAGTACGGCCGGCCGGCCGTGAATAATTAGGGGATGAGCGCACGCTGAGAAGCTGCCTTTGATGTGGTAATGCGAGGCAGGCAGGCAGGCAGGCGGCTGGTGGCATTGTGCACACGCTTTTTAGGGCTTGCGCTTGCGCAATGACCTAAAAAGCACATGTACTGCAAGGAATCGCCAGTGGAATCGTGCTTGGTTAAACCCTGGATAAGCCACTATAGAGCTTCGCCAGCTATGCGCTATGCGCATCAGCAGGCGAGCCCTAAAAATGACAAAATAATGAAGTCATACTGTTACAAAATGTGACACATTATGCCATATAATTTGCCTTTTCTAGACACATATTTTACTTAATTCTGCTAGACAAAATTGTCAGAAAAAGCGGTAATGACAGTAGCTGTGCAGTGGAGGCCCTTCGCAAAGGTTGCCTGGCCGTCTTTCAGTTGCTCGTTACCATCTCTGGGTGCTAAACTGGCACTAATGAGGTGAAAACTGTGCCCAGTCAGTTCTAACATGTGTAAAATGCAAACCGATTTGCAAAATAGGGTTTGTACATAGAAAAAGGCTTTTTTGCAGTCACAAACCGTGCGATTCTACAAATTGGGCTGTTTGCGGCCTCAAATAAGCTACATACATGTAGCCCTATTGCTTAGAGTGTGCTCATAGCTCTCTGTCTACCTGTGTTTATATGAATGTCTTTGTAAATAATTTACTTTAGCACACGTGTCTGCGTTATTTACAAATCTGCTTGTTTGCTTATTGTGCTTGTGCAGATTGCATGTGCGTTCTTGTGGTTGGGTGTGTGTAAGAGGTGTGTGCACGTGCCTTTGCCACTGCATGATTATTGTAGGAGGATGTGTGTATTTGTGTATAGCGTGTTACATGTGGGTGCTTTGTATGCTATCTTTCTGTGTGAGGGAGCTATGTGTCACCCATGAGTGTTTGGTGAGTGTTCAGTGGTGTGTGGGGACTAGTTGCACCCCTAGAGCACTTGACTCAGTTATTATTGGACCTCAAGCCAGGAGGGAACAGCTCTCACCACACCAGTGTGACCTTTGTGGTGTTCCTCATTCAAAGTGAATGATGTGGTCTATGTTTCTCTTTCACTCTACATACATATGAAGACCACAACCCCACCCACGCATAATGACCGGGTTGTATCCTTGACAATGGCGAATCATGAACGGCTAATATTGAAGACCAACCCCAATTATTCAATGATATTTGGGGGGTCTTTTTGTTGGGATGAATATTGATGAAAATTCCTGTTGTGCAGTGACATCCTGTATAGGTCCATACAAGTAATACCACAGAGCAATCTTTGCTAAATCTGCCATAATGTGGAAAATCCGCATCGTGGAAAGTGGGATATGCAAGAAAAAAATTGGGGGAATGTAATTTCTCCAAGGACATTCTTACAGTGCAACAGAAGCAAGTTTAGCCAGTTAAAATAAAGTTTTGTTTTTTTAGCTTCAAAAATTGGGAGTCTCCCGCCTGAATCGGCCGGCTGGCATTATATAACATAATTTAATTGTAGTCTTGAATGGAGAACAGTTGCAGAGGCTTTTTATTTGTGTTTCTACGTAGTATTGCAGTTACAATTCATTGTGTTCCTTCTGTACTTCCTCTTAACACGTGCACCCAGTGTTATGCTGGGCTTACCCGATGTCTTCCAACACTAACATATTCGATATCTGTACATTTGCCTGAATGAAAGAAACCTTGATAAAAATGTAAACCACAAAATATGAACCCAATGTTCGAGCGAGAAAAAGGATCAAAAGATGTATAGCAAGTTAACGATTCTTCAGAGAATTTCAAATAAGCTAAATTTATAAATTATGCAAAGCACTTAAAAAATATAAATGGAAATAAAGTACAAATAATTGTTACCTCCAGCTATAGTAGAAAAAAAATAGAAAATAGACTGCCGAAACCCGGGATCGAACCAGGGACCTTTAGATCTTCAGTCTAACGCTCTCCCAACTGAGCTATTTCGGCAGATAAATAATGAGGTTAACGTCTGAACACTAGTCTGTAGACACAAAAGTATTGCGCCTTCTGTATTTCGTTTTACATGGTAGAGTAATGTTATGAAGGATCTTTGTCAAGTCCCTAAAATCACGTCGGTAGCATAGTAAAAATGTGCCCACATTTTGTAGAAGTGGGCGTACTGTATCAAGCACTAGCAGAGATTAAGGGGCGGGGTCCCTGCGCTTTAAAGATGGCCGCGCCAGTGAAGCTGGTTCTGTTTTTGCTTTCCTCGAGCCGCCATCTTGGAATGGAGTATGTGGTGATGCAACAAAAAAAGAACTGCTTTTGATAACCACCAAACTTTATAAACACATTCATGCCATACGCTTTTGTTACCTTTAAAGTGCATTAGTTAAGATTTTGTCTAAAATAATTTCCAGTGTCGTAACCTTTTTCGATTACCTAATTATCTGAATGCTGTCTTCTTCTTTACTTTAATTTAGACATGTGGTACTTATTTCGGTTTCATATACATTACTGTATACACAAAATAAAAAAATATACATTATTCGACATCTCATGCATTGTCGGTGTTTAATGTAAGTAGACAAATACAGATCGAAAGTTCCCGAAGTAGTCTCTGTGGCGCAATCGGTTAGCGCGTTCGGCTGTTAACCGAAAGGTTGGTGGTTCGAGCCCACCCAGGGACGAACAAGCTATTTTTTTTATTGCATATTTTATCTGTGTTTCGGGTCTTTCTCCGAAAACGTGAGGCTGAATTACGATTCTGAAAATTAGCATTTGTTTAAAATGCTCACTTTTTACTTAATTACAAATTTCGCCTATTCGACAGAATAGGAAATATGGATCTTGATACCTGTCGGACCTAATATTATTTATTAAGGACCTAATATTATTTATTAAGTGCAGTTTGGGTGTCTTTGGGGTAGTGTTTCTTTCATTTACTTTCATTTGTCTATATGCAAGGTCTGCGACTGTTAGTCAAGGAATCGTACTTAATATTACTCAAAAACATTGGGGCAGATTTACAATCCCCTTGGAACACTTGCGCCGGCGTTGCATCACTTTTGTGACGCAACAGCGACGTAAACAATGCAGCCAGTTTACAACGTGACGCATCTAGGGCGATGCATCACGTTGTAATGCCCAGCATTACATTATATCTGCATTGGGAAAGCCTTGTAAAAGTGACGCAGCGATATCTACAAAATTTCACTGCGCCACTTCTAGGATGCCACTGCGTCAAAACCTTATGCCTGCTTGAAGCAGGCGTAAGGAGTGATGCAGTACAATAAGTAAAGTCCTCAACATGCATTGCTGGAGTTGTGTCGTACTTGCAACACGACTCCAGCAATGCAAGACTATTGGGCCAACAGATGCATCCGAATATCTGATGCATCTGTCAATCCTTGCGCCATGGTACGCCGTATTGTAAATACGGCACATCCATGGTGGCATTAGGGTATTGCAGGCTAGCGCAGGGAAACTGGTGCATCTCTACAGATGCGTCAGTTTCTTGTAAATCTGCCCCAAAAACGTAATGGTAATATTTCAACAAATCATATTCTTTGTAACGTTTACCAAGTACATTGCTGAGCGAAAATAAAGATTTGGAATCTTTTGCAATGAAATGAAACCAAAACAGCTTGAGACAGAGAGTGAGGTCAGGCCGAGGGTAGATGTAGGAGTAGATGAAGAGGTCAAGATTGACCCACTTACTTAGCTGTAGGGGGTGGGAGAGGGAGTAAAGGAACCACAAACAACCCCCGAGCGGTAAATATTATCAGAGAACAGTGTACTAAGATGAAAGTAGATAAGAGAGCAGTGGTGTAATGAAACTTGAGGACAGCCCCCTGCAAAGTACATGGAGGCACCTTCCCCATGCTCTGGATCCAGTCAGGAGCTCTCAGGCCAGGGTCCCGCCCCTTGTGCACATTGCCAGAGGGGGCCCATAGAGCTTGGCCCCGTCCCGCACGCAGGGGCTGTTGTTAAGCCACTGAAGAGTAGTAAGAGTTAATAATGGATGGGTGGGTAGAAAGTGTAGAGTGCCACTTTCCTCTACAACACAGTGCACGCCACATCACGTGCACCCTTAGGCCGTGCGAGTATGATAAGAAGGAGCACGTGCTTGAGTAATAAAGATGATCAAAACATAAGGTGAGCATCAGCAGAGCAGAGGTACCACAACAGGTGGTTCAAAGGTTGGATCTCATGCACACCTCTAACATCTGACCTAGTGTGAATCGTGACTTGGAGAACTCGGTCAGATATCTCTGGTCAACACAATGTCAAGCGGTCTTTGTGTTTCCTGCTCAAGACTGTAACACTGGATCTTTTCTTTAGAGCTTGGGGCGTTTTGAACTCAATGGACAGGATTATCGACTCAACAAATGCAGGTGAGTTTGCAATAGTCAATGTACCATCAATTGCACCCCGGAGATCTTCTGGTTTGGAAAGGAGGTGCGCATCGAAAAAGCTGATGTAAGAGCTGCAGCATCTTCTTAGCTTATTAATATGCTTCTTCATATTCATGCCACTGGTGACCCCTAAATGACGTCCATGGGCAGAGAGAGCAAGAAAACACATGTACTCCAATGAAAGCTAAAATAAAATAAAATTGTATTTCCCTGATGCAGATTTGTGGATGGATACAAGGCCGCTGGTCAAAAGGATGGCAAAGAAGCTAATCTCCAGGGGAAAGAAAAGCACAAGAAGAGGAAGGAAGCAAATGAGATTGACAAGAAGGCCAACCAATGGTTAGCACTGTGTTGTCCCAACCCCCACTTTAAACTTGAGTATTGTACACAACAGGTGTAGGTGAAACTGAACTAGAAGCAAAGAAAATACACTTCAATTCAAGGGCAATCAAAGGAGCTGTCCTAGATTACAGCTTTGTAGGTGTGATGGGGCACAGTTATCACCACCATACATTAAAGATACTGAGCCTTGTACTGCATGTACTCTGGATAGTGCACTGTCTTCTGTAGGGATAGTAGTATTTACTAGAAGATATTTTTACTGCTTGGGGCTAGCCTGTTTCTAATCATGTTCTTTTTAATTTTCTTTCAAGTGTCAAGAGTTCCATGATAAAGCCATCTTGGCACTGCTGCGTGCTACACACATGTTTAGTTAATGAAGAATTTGTTTATAAGTCTCAATGGAACCTATTCGGAAGTGATTTACCTGCATCTGCTTAGGTTCTTTGGGGAATCCCTATCAACACAAATTAAACGAACATTCTTGCATCTCAGTGTTTGCAAAGCATCAGCCACTTTAATTATACAATCAATAAGGATCATTTGACACACGCTGGTGAGATGTTTGTACATTATGGCTGCTGCCTATATTCAAAAGAGACGCCATCTTGGTGTTTAGGCCAGGTTTGCTGTACACTATCCAGAAAGAGAGTTGGGAAAGTTGTAATGATCAGTCACCTAAATGGGGATCACCAGTCACCCAGATTATCGGCTGGGTGTGGTCAGTGCAACTTTCGAGGAGGACACCCAGCCTGTTCAGGAAAGTCTGCAGAGGTCAAACCTATGCACATATGACCAGGACCACTGGAGTTATGTGATTTTGCACTTACCTGAATACTGTCAGTCGCCGCCTCTCTTTCGTCCTCTTCTCTGTAGCAGGAAGCACACAGCCTTCCAGAGTCCCTCAGCCAATCATGACTCTGCCTTACAGCAGCGTTGTGATTGGTCTGAGTCCCGTGGTTCAGCGTTTCAAGTAACACTGGGAGGCAGGGCATGCTCTCCACCCAGGCTGTACAATACAGCCTGTGGAGAACATGCAAAATGCAGATGACGGTTTAGTCGGCCCTCTCGGGCTGGCCAGACCATAATGCGCACTTACAGAATCCCACTCCTCCTCCTCCCTCGACGTCACTAGAGCCCGGCCCCACCCCGCCCTGCTCCGCCCTAACCTAACCTGGCTTCAACTGCAAGCTCAATACAAAAAATAAAATATTAATAATGGAACGTTATTATATATATGTTTTTTTTAATCGAGCTTGCAGGTGAAGCAGTGGGCGATGCCCCTCTGCCTTAGCGGAGGAGCTGCCGCTGCTTATTGCTGTGTTTGTGTGTTGACGAATACTAATGAGATGAAGGTTTTGCCCAGATAGCGTTAATATGTATAAACATGACAAAATAATGAAGCACTACCATCTCAAAATGTGCTACATTACGCTGCATAATTTGCCTTTTCTTGCCACATAATTTAGTCAAACCTGCCGTATAATTGGTACCTCCACTGCCACCTAATTTCAGTGGGTTACACAAAAGGGTAAACCCGGAATCACTAGGACCTGGGTACTCAACAGTATGTAAAGGGGTGGTCCCAGTAAGTATAACATCAAAAGTTTTAACAGTCAGGACAAATTGAAAAACAGATACTTAAGAAAAACAAATCAAAACACAATTTAACGTTCAGTGTTATTTAATCACACTGACACTGATCATAGGTTATTCAAAAGGAAAGAAACCATTGAACATTAAATACATAACTGGCAACATTGCAGTGCCCAAGGGAAAGGGTAGGGGTGGGAAAGGCTGGTGTTGGCAGCTGCACACTGAGACAGCCCCTTCAGGAGCTAGGCAGCGCCAGAAACCCATGTGAGGGCGTAGGTTAGATAAATATGTTTTATCTAGGTACGATAGCTGCTGTCTTTGCTGATGTGTTTTGAAGTTTCTGTATTTGGTATATGTCTTTGAGCTGAAGTATTTTAATTTTTGATTTTGTGGAACAGTTCCATTATTCTCATAAGTTGAATTTTAATAATTTTAGGCTTGCAAATAGTTGTTGTTACATAGACCTGTGTTAATTAAAACATATTTTTATTACCAGAAGGCATTGCCAGAGATAACATTGAAAAATAGTTGCAAAAAGATTGAAGATAAGTAAAAAGGTCAAATAAAGGGTTACATAAAATAAAGGTTTTATACTCCTACGTAAAACAGTGCCTTCTAACTTTTTTGTAGGGAAACCTATGTCCCTTGGAGATTGTTAGTATTGGGTGCCCTTCCGAAGTGATAGCATGGATTAAAAATGATTTCTAACGCAATCAATGTAATCTATAACTTCAGCTCAGAAATAGCATTGACATGTTTCGGCCCTGACATATTTTAACTCTCCATCTGGACTAGGCCACTATCTGTTTGTTGTACAGATTGCCATAGAATGACATCTTCTGAATTGTGTCTTTATCCAAATATGATGCCTCAAAAGAAATGCGGTAGTTAGAGATGGTTAATAACCAATTTTTCGGCTGGCCTTGGAAATGCCGGAGTCTGGTAAGTTGTGATGTGAAAGGGTGTTGTGTGAGTGTGAGCATAATACAATGAACTGGACCCTTTCAAAGAGGAAAAGCTCACAGGGTGGTCTTTATTCGGTGAATGAATTGGGGGACTCGTGTTGTGCAAGGCCACAGGTGTGAGCCTGAAGCATGAAACTGAGAGTGCTGTGAATAAATCACTCCTGTTAGACCTAAACGTGGATTTGACATGACCTAGATGTTGTGGGGTAACAGTAGCTTTGCTCGAACAACAAGATAGTGGAGGAGAGATGGCCTGGCAAGGCTTGGCAGTCTGCATATGTGATGCATGAATGTGATTGGCTGGATGAGCGTTTGAAGTTTACCTGGTCTGGGTCAATTCTACCCGGAAGTGACCTAGCAACATAGGATCTGGATGAGAAACCAATGTAGATTAGTAGAAGCTGGTTCAGGGATAGCTTGGCCCAACTCATTTAGAAGTAGAAACTAGATCTTACGCTCAAAGGCCGGGCTGGATGGACCGGGCAGCCAGCGTTTTACTTAGAGGCTGGAAAGGGTGTGGAGCTGGTTTTGTTAATGGGTTCGTTTTAAAAGCTCTGCAAAGTTCCTTGTATATTCAGCAGTTTTCGAGCAACAATTAAAGTGTCAAGTTAACTCTGGTGATTAATGTACCTGCTGGAGAGAGGTGGGAGTTCTATCTGATGGCACTTTTGACTCATCTAAGGTAGAGCAGAGGGTCAAACATGTACCATGCACATCAAAGAACATTATTTTAAGTGCTTATATCAGTGAGTCACCTCTTTTGTCACAGAGATTCTTTTGTTACTGTGCAGATCATAGGTAGCAATCGTAATCTAGCACAGTGAGCTATGAACTGCCATCTAAGAGCGGCATGCAAGGTGCATGGTACAGGCTCGAAAGTTGTGTTTTTTTCACCTAAACTGAGAAAAATCCTAACTTCAAGACTTTAGGTATTCACAGAAGGCATTAGGAGTCCTAAAGGTAGGACTCCTAACTTCTGTGAACACTGAAATTAGTAAGTGCCTTCTGTAAATACCAAAATGAGTAAGTGCCTTGTGTGAATACCAAAATGGTAGTAAGTTTAGGATTTTGTCTTAAGTTAGTTCTATGAATCAGGCCCTTTCTTTCCCTGAATGTGTTGCCACATACACACTTTGCTTTCATGCACACATTTTCTCCTGCAGCTATTTCTTGCTTCTTTAACTTACTACTCAGCAAACAGGTTTTCAATTGTCATGGATTTGAGTTGCCAGAAGGCAGATAGTATCTCTCTGAGCACAAAGATAATATCTTTTTGAGCTTGTTTGTCACACCCCTGGGTAATACCCAGTGAAAGAGAAGGCACCCGAGTGAGGGGCATGGAATGGTTACATCTCTGATTCTGATATTAGTCCCAACCCTACACTAATGACGTCCTCCGTAAAAGACGTATAGAGAAGAGTGGTGAACAGGATTGTTGAAACAGCACACCTGCTGGACTCACCTTGGGAGGGTTGTCTAAACAAGGCTTTCAGGAGCTGCAGTAACACAGAATGAATGATTAGTTCTGATGGAGCAAGGTTTCGCACGTAAAGAGACTTGCTCGGATTCAATCCTCTCAAATTAACGCTTGATGTATTAATAAACATGTTTCGTATTACTAATTATGCATCACACGACAATTAGCTGGGGAAGCTTGCCTATGTGCTTCTTTACTAATCGTAACTCGAGTGACCTAATATGGCCGCCGCAATGTGGGAACTTTTCTGTGCATGCATCTGTCACACTCACGTGACATGATTTACTCTTTGCTATGGTGGGAAACTCTTGCTTCTGTGCACTAGAACTAAGACGGCTGCTTTATGTTTTAACGTGCTAATCGCTTGCTTTGCTGCTTCCATTAAACTGCTCATTCTGCCTAAATCCTAACGCTGTAGTTAAAATAAAGTAATGGGAATAGAGTAGAGATAAGTGGTATACAGTGTATTCATTTATTCTTTGTTCTAAAACTGTTCTTCTGTGACTTTGGTATTAGCTCGTGTTTGGACCAATCAAGTACAATGTTGCTCAATCTTGGGTCCTGAGAATGCGCATGTGCTGAAAATTACCCCAGTCCACAAGCTATGTCATTGAATCTATGCCAGCATCAGACTTGACTGTGAAAACCCTGGGAACCTGACCCTTCAACTCTACAAGAGGAAGCTGAACTGTACAAAATTAAATACAATGGGCCTGATTCACAGAACTAACTTAAGACAAAATCCTAAACTTACTACTTTTGGTATTCACAAAAGTTAGGATTTTGTCTTAAGTTTGTCTTAAGACAGACTTAAGACAGACTTAAGACAAAATCCTAACTTAAGTCTGTCTTAAGTCTGTCTTAATCTGTCTTAAGACAAACTCCTAACTTCTGTGAATACCAAAAGTAGTAAGTTTAGGATTTCGTCTTAAGTTAGTTCTGTGAATCGGGCCCAATGTTATTGATAATGATACATTCACTGTTCGGTGGAATAAAGATGCATGGGAAAATAAATTGATGGGAGGGAACATTAATTTGAATACTGAATGGAAGTTACCTCATATTAATATGGCGTGACGACCTCTCCTCGTCTTTTGTCCAATAAAATTGCGGGAATACACAAATTCGCAACATTGGGGGGTGGTACACTGCCCTTGAAAATGGTATAACTAAGGTAGGCTTAGCTAGTTAGATTGTCTGACTTGTCCGAATAGCTGACCTGTCACTGACCCAACGCACTCATTTGGGGATCGAGAACAGAGGTGCTGGCGGAGCACTCTGTCAGGAGACTCGATAACCCATTCTGGGTTCAGGGAATAAGATTCGATAACCCAATCGGGGTTCTGGGAAGGAGTTCGATAACCCAATCGGGGTCTAACAGTTAGCTGCAGAGAGGGTTGCGACGCTGGCGTTGCACTTTAGTTGTGGGTGCCGGTCTTAGCCTGTGGTGGTCCTGTCCTTATCCAATTTGGTCCGTACCTGTCCTGAATCTGGTCTGCACTTGTTCTATCCTGCTGGCACCTGCACTGTCGAGGTTCTATCCTTTATCCCAGCCAGTGGCCAGGGTTGGTCTTCACACCATTCTAGGTAATTATAAATAAGTGTGGGTTTGTCATTGTTCTGTTTTTCCCCTTTTTCTTACCCTTCCTATGTTTCAATGCTTAAAGAAAGTCTCGCAATATTTTCATTATCATTTCACCTTGATTATATTCTTCCTTATTGAACGATCTATTATTGATTTAGCATGGACTCTGACATTTAAGAATTTAAATAGATAAAGTGTTTGAACCTTTCCCAAGTCTGTGGTTATTTTATGAATGGAATGTTTATTGACTGCCTATTATTTTAACATCTTTGATCCCTT
This sequence comes from Lissotriton vulgaris, assembly GCF_964263255.1. Classification (NCBI taxonomy): domain Eukaryota; kingdom Metazoa; phylum Chordata; class Amphibia; order Caudata; family Salamandridae; genus Lissotriton; species Lissotriton vulgaris. The sequence goes on along the minus strand of NW_028251641.1, from coordinate 75,134 downwards.
AGAACTCTAGGTACCGGTGACAAGGATTGGTAAGTCAATGGTATAGGTCCTAAAAAGGTTAAATATCTGATTAAGCGCAGGTTTACCTGTTCAAAGTGTGTATGTTTTTATAGGCCCAGGTGAGTATGGTAAAACAAGCAGGTGAGCCCGCGCTCTATCAGTTCCACATAGTCAACTGGGGAACTGAGCAAATATTTACAGGAGAAATGTATGTTAAGAGAGCAGAAACTATAATGACGTCACAAGCATGCATAAACAATAGACATAGAAGAGTCATAATATTTGTGGGAGAGCCTAAAATAACAAGTATCACTCAATGCAGTCTGCCTGAGACGAGCTGGTGTTGAGTACAGGGGATCCCAGGACAGCCCCCTCCCCCCCAGGAGTAGCAGATCCCAAACTGCAAACAACAGGGATCAATGGAAGACCAGCCAGTCACATGAGAAGGCACTGCCAACCAAGGGAGAACAAAAGAGGAGCGAAGCAGCAAAGTGAGAGTGACTGAGAGGTGACTGACTGTGGTATAAGGATGACTCTAATGCAGGGGTCAGGCCTTTTAACATGTATTCCTGTGGGATGGCTCCCAATATTGACTCCCTTGGTTAAAGGCCCCTACAATTCCCTTAAAGAAAGTCCCTTGTCTTCATCATCTTTGCCACATGTAAGAAGTGTGGGTCCGATTCACAGAACTAACTTAAGACAAAATCCTAAACTTACTACCATTTTGGTATTCACAGAAGGCACTTAGTCATTTTGGTATTCACAGAAGGACAAAAGTCTTAAAGTTAGGATTTTTCTCAGTTTAGGAGTAGTAAAGTTAGACTTTACTCCTAGCTTTAAGACTTTCGGTATTCACAAAAGGCATTTAGGAGACCTAAAGTTAGGAGTCCTAACTTTACTACTCCTAAACTGAGAAAAATCCTAACTTTAAGGCTTTTGGTATTCACAGGAGGCATTTAGGAGTCCTAAAGTTAGTTAGTTAGTTAGCTGTGAATACCAAAATGAGTAAGTGCTTTCTGTGAATACCAAAATGGTAGTAAGTTTAGGATTTTGTCTTAAGTTAGTTCTGTGAATCGGGCCCAATATGTTTATGTGTACATGGGATGTCAGATGTGCGGTTCACAGACATCCCGGTGAATTTCGGGGCTCATTTGGACCCGAACGAGTGCTGCACAAGATGGCAATTTATTTTTTGATGGCAGGCTACCTTACAGATAACAGCCCCAGTTTTACTAGCTGGAAGGTGTCTTCCTGAACAGTATTTTAATCATCTTTCTAGGCATTACCATTCCAGAGATAGTTTAAACTGAAGGCATAGTTACCAATATTTGAAAAAAAAAATCCTAGGCACTTTGCAGCACAGGGCTGCTATAGATAGAAAGTCCATGTTTGCGTACCCGTGTGTAATAAAGAAGAACAGTTTCTGCAACAATATTACCCGGGACAGTTTCCAACTTGCCGGGACTGTCCCGGCAAAAACGAGACAGTTGGTAACTATGGCTGAAAGCCTGGGCACACCTAACCCTAAGCCCATCAGTTCAAGGTCTAGTATTACCATTGCCTACAGTAGGAACCTGGTCCCATCACTGTCCCAGCAACCATAAGATCTTGATTGCATCTTGACTGCAAGAGTAGACCCTGAGATACAGATATTAGAGAAAGGCACATTTGGGACTCAATCGTGTGAGCTGGTCCACTACTTACAGCCCATTCAAATGCATTAGAACTCTGCTATGTCGTTCACTGGCCCCTGGACTCCTGTGTACTCTGAGCAGCGCCCTTAACTTGACACCTGTGACCGGACTGGGAGTCACCGTTGCCTTCACTGGATCTACCACGGTGTGCACCAATAACTAAACTGAGTCACGTACTTGTTGCTTCAGTTGAGAGGTTTCTTTGAAATGGATGCTTATTTTCAGTGGTTGCCCTGGAAACTGATGTGGTACCCAAGATTGGTCTCTAGTCTTAGGGCAAAGTGCCACTTCTGTATCTCGTGCACACATCATAAGCCCCTAGATTGCAAACAATCTTTCTCAAAAGACTAGAGACTTTTGCTCTCCCAAAGATCCCCCAAATCGACCCAAAGAAACTCCAGTAGGAAAACATTGGCGTTGATCCATTGATCCATGGGGCACCAAGTAGCTATGAAAACGTTGTGTTTGCATTTGAGCCCCAGAAGGTGCACAAATATTGTGACCTAGGACAGCAGTGCTAAACAAAGGCACCAACACAAGATACTGCCTACATGCTGTCCCAGAACCCCAAAGAAAGTACTCCCACATCCACCTCCCTATTGCACTTGTGACGTATAAATACATTCTAACATACATTAGAACCCCCTGCCAGTGAAAATGCTGTGGAGCTAAATGTACATGCTATGTGCTCCTAAGTTACTATCCTCTTGCAAGTGCCATGTATGTGAAAGAGGATGTTGTCAAACTAGATACTGAACTGTGTGACCAAGTGGCCAAGCTGGAGACAGGATGTCACTTCCTGTTCAGTGGACAAACAGGTAGTGAGGGAGGTTTGTGCCATTTTCATGCCAAACAGCTCAGAGACCGCATGGCGGGAAGCAATGTACACGAGAAGTAGAAGAAAGACTACAAAAAAGTAGAAGAATGACTACAAAGAAGTAGAAGAAAGACTACAAATGAAGTTAGTTTTAGAAACAAACTTGTTTCTACATAATCTTTTTATATTCAGAGAGCATAGCAACAGGGTTAAAATTAAAAAATGCCCACATCTATAAGTACTTTCCCACTGATGAAGTGTAAACGATCTGAAACTATACATTTGCAAGAATTCGCGCAGGGTCAGTCTCGAGAAGCAAGTATCAAGAGACTTGATGAGAGCATTTGTTTTCCCACATCACGCCTTTACATTTGGTAGGATTCTTACAGCTATGTGAAACTCCTGCTGCTCTGAGGAATGGCAATGACATCTTAAGGCCATATTAAGGGCACCCATTTAATCAATACAGGAATCTGGGGACCCTCCCACTGAGTTATTATTGGAATCCGGTGACCCCGGCTTCAGAAATGTCAATAATTTGAACCACAAAACAGAACTCAAAAATACAGAAATAAGCATTCATCAAATAGATACACAAATGATGAAATATTGTATTTAATTTGCAAACAGGATGGTTGGAGTTTTATTAAATTCAATTCATGAGGCGACTCATCGTCCATACTATGCTCCTTGAGGCAATCGGGCTGCTCCCAATAAACAACCTAAAGATACCAACTTAATTTTTTGCATCCAATTTCATATTTCTTCACATTTACAGACAATGTTAAAATGTAAAAATTTCCTTCTTCATTTATATATACCTTATTAATCTGTTAATATTATTTCATTTTGTAAGCAGTTGCGGACGCCCTGAGAAGGAGTCACAGACCCCCGGTAGCCCCAGGACCGCAGGTTAAGGACCACTGTTTTGGTCTATTCAGATGTAAAAGCCATTCGGCGTGACATGGGCAGGAATACTGGCATATAATGTTGAAGAAACATCCTGTTCCCTGGAGACGCTAATGCAAGAGCGCTCCTGGAACAGCCTCATTAAGGAAGTGTTTTCCACAGCTGGGGTGATGCAACAGCTCTTCCTGAGCTGCACATCAAGGTTCTCCCTCAACCTGCTTTAGCCGAATAATGCTGTGAAACGCAACAGGGAAGTGTAAGTCACCGGTGTTTACTGCCGCGACACCCTTGCGTAATAACAATGTCACCCTATGCGTTCAGGGCAGGAATGTGTGTGTTCAATCTGAGGCAGCCTGAAGGGGAACACTTGTTTCTAATGGAAATTGGGCACACACCAACTAAGACCAAATAGTTGAAATTGAAAACATTTATAGCAAATTAAAAAGTGTATCTTCCCAATTTAGCAATTACTGTACATTATGGGGAGAGGTTAAAGGGCGCTAAAATAGACATCATAGCCTGTACGTAGCCCGGGTTGTACCTAATAGTTAATGCTCACTGAATTATAAACATTTAGGTCCAGATTTAGAGTTTTGTGGACGAGTTACTCTGTCACAAATGTGACAGATATTCTGTTCGCCGTATTACAAGTGCCATTGGATATAATGCACTAAGGGGACGGGATATATGTCATGTTTGTGATGCAGTAACATGGTCCATTACACTCTAAATCAGGCCGTATGATATCTAATGGATCCCAACCGACAGCTATGGCCAGTTTTTTTTCTGGTAGAAGGACTACGAGTGGTCTTCAGATGTAATCTTCTCCTGGTTTATGGCAGCCTTACTATACATAACTGCTCAAAGTGCATTGATATTGCACATTTAAGCTTTCTATTGTTTACACTGTCAGCAGGATATAAATGTCATGCTTTTATAAGTCCTTTGTTTCATGATGTCAGTTGACCATCGTAGACCTCGTTTTCAAGTAACGGAGTATTGGTCGGTCTTCTAGTTCCTCAGTACTGAAAACAACCAGAGTCTATGTTGTCTTCCATGTTATAACTTCTCCTAATGGTAAGGTTTAGAGGTGGTAGAAGATTTATTAGTCTTCGAGTTAAAGTTGAGTTGGTCATTTCTTTCTCTCATTGATAGGGCTTTTAGTGGCCTACCAGCTAGTTCTTTTTCTGGTGGTAGGACAATGAGTGGTCTTCAGATGATATCTTCTGGTCTTTGGATCTTGAGCAGACGTGCAACTAATCTGTTCTCCTGGTGGTAGTATTTCATGTGGTCTCCGATTCAACCTTGTTGCCTGCTCGTATGATCTTGGCTCATGTTACAGTTGATCCCTTCTAGTGATAGTACACAGATCTTCTCGTTCTTCGAGCTTGCCGGTTTCACAGATAATCTCTTTTCTTGTTGCAGGAATTGACCTGAAGAAAATGGCTTCATTTGTTGCTTTAGACTGTGTGCTCCTATTAATTGCTTTTTAACTTTTATAGTGTTATGTTCCATATAGGTACCCCAATATCGGCTCATGTACTGAATCCACCTTTCACCTACTGTGTCCCGATATTACACTGCTTAACGGTTCTTAGTACTGACCTTTTACTTAGTTACCGTAATGTCCAGAGATGACATGGGGTTTTCTCTGAAAGGCTTAAGCCTCATTCATTATGCATAAGGATTCTTGGAAACTCAGCAGGCCTACCATCTCCTGCATAATAACTATATATACGGGTCATTCCTTCCGTAATCCCAGTCCAACATAAGGTATATCCCCAGGGGATATCACTTTGGGTATATATACACCATCTCTTGCTAAGGTAGTCAGAGGAGAAAAGGACTTCCATGCTGACACACTGACGTGAGACGCTGAGGCTCCTGCATGCAGACACTCCAGCTCGCAGTGGTCTGACATCCCTTGCGGGGTGTTTACCTCAAGACCAGGACGGGGTCCCACAGTCTCTCACTTCAGGTTATGGGGTTGACTTTGTCCTAGAGGGATTCTTGGCTTCCATGCTGAAGTACTAGAAAAATATACCATAGAGCTATACTTACCAATAGCCCATATAATCACAATTACCATACATAAATAAGTTGGCAATGGAAAAGGTTCAATCGTTTATTTTGCAAAGTACCCTGTACAGGGGAGCCTCCCTCTGGTCAAAGCTCGCAAAGGTGCGCAGAGGAGACTGCTGGATCATATTCAAAACAGTGCATATATACTTTCGACATACCTCATACAAACCCCGTACATGGAAAAGTACCAGTTCAAGAGGAGCCAGCAGGAACACCCATATAAGGCACAACAAATTGGTTAGAAGAGTGGGGCGTGGCCGAACAGCCACGATGGCGGACGGCTCTCACTAGAGCTCCAAGCCCGGCCGGGCCTTATCCGGGTAAAAACAGTGCTGTGGGTGACATTCCGGACCCAGTACTGGTGGATCGGAGGAAACGTCCGGCCCAGGGAGCTACGGCCCGAAAAACGGAGCCTCAAGCGTGGTGTGGCGGTGAAACGGCCTGATTTCGAGGTCGCCAAGACTTCCGAGGTAGGCCTCAGGAGCTGGGAGGTGGAGTGCTGCAGCGATCCAGCGGCGGGACCAGGATTCCGGGGTCCGCTCGACAGGCAACATCGGACCTGTGGGGGGCCGGGCTTGCGGCCTGCAGGCGGCTGTGGGGATCGCCGGGGCCCTCCCGGACATTGCTGGACATAGGGGAAGCGGTAGCTGCTTGGTGCGGATGGCGCGGAGTGGTGGCGCTACAATCCGAGGCCCGGCCCCCCTGACGCCGGTAGCGACGCCATTTTGGGGCTGTCGGCCCGGGGGGCGCCCCTGGGCCGCGGCCGGACCACTCGTAGGCGGAGGACTTCTTTGGTCTCCCCCTTCTTCCCTCCCCCCTCCCCCATTCTTACTTGCTGGACAGCTCTGCTGAGAGACGGAGGGTCCGGCGGGGGAGAAGCTGCAAGGCGGGACCCGGTGGGATCTTCGAGGGCTTTGCATGCCAGCCACGCGCAAAGACTGTAGTGAGGAGCTCCGAACAATTGCCCTTCCACACCTGCCCGGCCTGGAGGCTAGGAGGGGCCCGCTCTGCAGTGGTGTGAGGTCCTGCTGGGCGGCGGCCCGACGAGGGCAAGAGACTACTGGGGTGACGGCTCGAACCCCAAGGGAGGTGAGTCTGACCTGCGCCTGGGGTGCCTGACTCTTGGCTCCCTATCTTCAAACCCCCCCTGCACGACATCGCCTGGGGGGACGAGGTGAGGGAGTACGGCCTGCTGCCTGAACTATGACACACTTACGGCCGAAGTGCACATACGGGGGGTGAGTGCCCCGGGCCTGGAACAACATGGCGCGGAAAGGCCCGAAGCTTGCGAAGGGCCAGGGGGAGCAGACTGGGCCCTGCCCGCACATGGGGAATAGCGCGAGCAGCAGCGGAGCAAGCACTGCCGAACAGACAACGCCGGGGACTCATCCACCAGATAAGCTGGACCTCATACTCCAGGAAATCCGGGACTCGCGACACGCCATGGAGCAGCAATTGGGGGCCCTCACGACTAACTTATCCCTCCTAAAAGCTGATCACGGCAAGTTAGCGGACAAAGTCAAAGACCAAGGACTAGTGCTCGCGGACCTTGAGCCCACGGTGGCGGACCACAGTACATCTATCAGAGACATACAGGGCCAGGTCACTGCACTGATGGAAAGGGTCGAAGATGCGGAAGGGCGTAACCGACGCAATAATGTAAGGGTGATCGGCCTGCCAGAAAAATGCGAGGGATCACAAGCCGCTGAGTTCATGGAGCGGTGGTTCTGAGATCACGTGACGTCGGAAGGGCTTTCCCCATACTTCTGCGTGGAGAGGGCGCATAGGATCCCGACCGGACTACCCAAGCCGGGCCGCCCTCCGCGCCTGCTCATAGTCCGTATCCTTAATTACCGGGACAGAGAAGTACTTTTAAGAAAAGCCAGGGAGAAATCCGTTATTCACTTTGAGAACCAGAGGGTGTCACTATATCCGGATTACACAAACACGGTACAAAAACAGCGGGCATCTTACTTGGAAGTGAAAAAGAAGCTGAGGGGCGCACAGTTGAAATACGCATTACTCTTCCCAGCCCGCCTAAAAGTTATCCATGGAAGGAAATCTCACTTCTTTGAAAGTCCAGCCAACGCTGATGAGTGGCTGGAGGTGATGGGGCCGGACAGTGATCAGGAGGCATCCCAGAGAGCTGGAATGGGGGCGCCCGGGAAGGGCTCCGGGGGAGGCCGCCACCCATATTCTGGATCCGGGAAAGGGAACGCTCGGCGAGGAACGTCGCGGGACCGGCAGAAGAAAGACCAACTGGTGGCCCTCTCGATCGCCGGCACCTTCAGGGAAGACTCTGCAAAAATAACCACAGATTCTGAGGAAAACACGATATACTCAGACTCGGAGAACAGTGTGCTGCTCTTCCCTACCATTACACCTAGAGCTGCGGACGATCTAATAGACAGTTGAGTTGGCAGATGGAGACCGGTGCCGATAGCTCTGTTATAGACACTGTACGGTATCCTTTACTGATGCAATTTGTATATTTGAAATCTGCCTCTTATCTCTGAAAATTATGTATGAGAATGGTAGAATGTAACTGTGGAGTATGGCACTGACCCTTTCCCCAGTGCAAGCCACGCCTCCAGAACAGTGGGTGTCCCTGGGCAGTGCCTGCGGAAGTTTACTGATAGCCCCACAGATACTGTTTAAACACTACATTGATTTCTTCTTATGTGACACATGGCCAGGCTGGGCCACCGTTGAGCCGGTAGAGCCCGGAGTTGACAACGAAATGCATAAACGTGTGCTAGGCCACCCCCCTACTGGCAAATGCACAAGACTTTGGGTTTTTATGTTCCAATTGTTAATGTTGGGCCCAGCTTTGTTCTACTGCTGCGCCAAGTTAGTTTTGTTTATGTTAAATGTATTTAGAGGTGTACTTTCCTGGGTTCCGCTCTCCAGTGCTCCTAGTTTACGACCACTGACAGAATTAGTTCCACTACAAGACGACTATGGCTGAGCAGTCTGAAGTATACTGAGTCCTTACCTGGAATGTGCGTGGGCTGGGGGCAGTGCAGAAAAGACACAGAGTCCACTCATACCTCCTTAGACAACAGACACAAATTGCCTTTCTGCAGAAATCACACCTCACAGCCACTGAGGCACAGAAGTTAAGGAGCAAGGGGAGAGGGGCCATATACTCCACGTCGTACTCTGCCTTTTCTAGGGGGGCCACTATCTGGGTAAGACACGGGACGCCATTCGTGGAAATAGAACGGAAAGTTGATGACCAGGGCAGGTACATTCTAATAAACGGTACCCTGGATGGCAGACTGATTGTCCTGGGCAGTATATACACCCCGAATTATGACCAAGAATCGTTCCTACAGAGAGTTGGGCGGGCACTGTCCAATTGGGCTCATATACCCTGGGTGCTAGGAGGGGACTGGAACGCTGTGCTAGACTTGGACTTGAATAGATCACACCCACCCCTAGAGGTCACTAGCTCAGTAAAGCTATCGGACATTTTTAAAACATGGGCTGAGGGCTGGGGACTGAGCGATGTTTGGAGAACATTACATCCAACGCACAAGGAATATTCCTTCTACTCCCCGGTACACGACCTACACACACGCATTGACCGATTCCTATGCTCCCGCACACTGGTTACACCGATAAGTGCCCCGGAATATCTAGCAAAGACTTTTTCGGACCACAGGCCCCTGAAGTGCCTCATTTCCTGGGGTAGAGTCCCGACTCCAGTCCCTACATGGAGACTCAACCCACAACTCAACAAGAAGATGGACCGTTTAGGGCGTCCCTGTTGGAAACCCTGACACACTACTGGGAGGTTAACTGGGGATCTGCTTCCTCCAACTTGGTGGTCTGGGATGCGATGAAGGTGGTAATGCGTGGAGCTGCGATAGGGCAGTTGGTTGGCGCCCGACAGGAGATACACCGAAAATTATGTGAGGTAGAAAACCGATTAACGGTGCTGGAACGGGAGGCAGTCGAGGACCCTGAAAAAAACAGGCCTTACAGGAACAACACATCTTACATGCAGAGACGCTGGAAACGCTGCGCGTCATTGACTGCAAAGCTTATTTACAGAGGTAACATACAGAAGCGGATCGCTCGGGCGCTCTGCTAGCCCGCTTGGTGCGAGATAGGCCTGAAACCCCGATCATTACCCAGGTCCGTAACCGGGCGGGCACCCTAGTGAGCACGCAATCTGACATCAACATGGCATTTCATGATCACTTGAAGACACTGTATTAGCGGACCGAGAGGGAAGACCCCACGCAAATAACTGACTTTATGAAGGATCTCCCCTTCCTCCTATTAACAGCAGATGCGCAGAAATCGATTGAGGGACCTAGCACTCAACATGAAATACGCTCAGCGATTAAGAACTTAAACAGAAATAAGACACCAGGCATGGACGGGCTCCCAGTGGAGTTCTACTCCACTTATGCCAACACATTAGTACTAATCCTGGAAAAGATATATAAGATAGCTTTCGACGAGGGTCATCTGCCACAATCAACAATGCAGGCATTAGTGACCTCCATACCTAAACTGTGCAGGTATGTTTCGGAACTGACAAATTATAGGCCCTTATTGATGCTGTCCACAGAATACAAAATACTGAGCAAAGCTATTGCTCTGCGAATCCAACCCCATCTGACCGCGCTCATACATCGAGACCAGTGCGGATTCCTTCCCGGGCGCAGTACCTCCCTAAACACGAGACGCCTGCACGCATTAATGGCGGCAGCACCGACGGAACTACAACAGGCGGGATGCATTGCGTTAGATCTCAAACAAGCGTTTGATTCACTTTCTTGGCCCTTTATGTTTGAGGCCCTGCAACAATTTGGCTTCCCGACTCCTCTGTTGAGGTGGATCAGGCTGTTATATACTGATCCCACGGCTCGGGCAAGGACGAGGCGCTATGTATCGGCCGAATACCCGGGCTACCGAGGCACCAGACAGGGGTGCCCTTTGTCCCCAATGTTTTTTGTCCTGGCGCTCGAACCACTGGCCATCGCCATTCGAAAGTACGCGCCTGCACTAGGCATTCCAATGGCAGGGTCATCCCATATACTCTCCATATATGCGGATGATATGTTATTATATCTCCGAGACCTGGAAGCGGATCATACGCTACTGTACGATACCTTCTGTCAGTTTGAAGAGGTCTCGGGCTTGGCTATAAATCCAGAAAAATCTGTGGGATTCTACTTCTGGGAGGCACCACATCCGCCCTCTATACCATTCAGCACCTCTACGATCCCGGTAGCTCAGTCCAGCTTTAAGTACTTGGGGGTCCGCATATACAGGAAAACGGAGGACCAGCTAGCTGGCAATATCTCTAGAACCATCGCAGGCCTCCGTGGCAGTATCGGATTCTGGACCTCGCTGCCTTTGTCGGTCATGGGCCGCATTGCAATAGCAAAAATTGTGATGCTACCCCGCTTACTGTACCACTTCGTGAATTTACCCATATGTCTCCCACACCGCATTTTTACGACAATAAACACTTTACTGACCACTCTTATATGGGGGTCGGGTAGACGGCGGATTAGTCTGCGAAAATTACAACTCGGTACCTCTCTGGGGGGTCTGGGTGCCCCCGATTTTCGGGGGTATTATTACGCCAGTCAACTCCAATGGCTGGCTTATTGGCTGGCTAGAAGGAACCTTCATGAGATCGGATGGACAACGGACCAGTTAGACAGAGGCAAATTACATACTCTACTGCTACCCAAAGTAAGATACCAGGACAGTGCCACCCATTACTACGCACTGCGCTCCTCTGTTGGAGGAAGGCGCTGGCCTACACGTCGTCTGTTTTACCGTATGCAGACAACATCCCCTTATTAGGCATCCAGACACCACAGGGAAAACTCACCAAAAATACCCTTAGACACTGGACGGAGAGCGGAGTTGAGGGAGTGGGTAGTTTCTTCGGAGATTACCTAATGCTTGATCACCGTACTTTTGTGCAGGTGACCGGGACCTCGAACAGACACTACCTATTGCATGCCACTGTGTCCCACTTTATCAGGACGACATGGGCTACACAACGCATTAAGCCACAACAGCATGAGCTAGTACACCTGATCCACTACATGGGGGGCGGGAGGTCACTTAGTCTGCTGGCTGTGCACAGGGATTAGAACTCATGCGCCACTATCCCTTACCACATTACGAGAGATCTGGTCACCAGAAACTGGAGAGGAAATTACTGACGCAACTTGTCAGATGGTCCTGGAACACCCCAAAAGGGTTTCCCGGAACGTGAAATTTAAATTCATCCAAGCAATGATACTCCATAGGGCGTATCTCACCCCGGAGAGAATTCACCGGATGTTTCCTGATGCCCCCCATCATTGCCCGCGATGCAGGGCAGATGAGGCAGGCCTCCTACATATGCTTTGGACATGTCCACAGTTGGGCAGTTATTGGTATGCCAAACAATAAGAGAGGTCTCACAGATATAGGTGAAGGAGAACGCCTTATATTGCTTAGTGGGAGCCCGCCCACGTCCCAAACCGTTGAAAACCAAACTAAGATTTGTAGATTTCACCCTCCTCCCCTCTGCGATCAGGACGATTACGATGAGGTGGAAATCCCCAAGGGCGCCCAGGGTGGAGACATGGCAGGCAGAGGTAGTGAGGTGGGGTCGAGCGGAATGTATTGCCCTTAGAAAAGAGGAGGAGGGTGGGAGGCGGAAAACTCCCATGGCACAGGATTGGGAGGTAATGCTACTGGACTTAGACAGATCAGATCAGCCACTGTCCCAAAGCGAAAGACAGCGCACCACACCCTGAGGGAGAAAGGCTGAGAATAATAGGCACTGAGATTGTGGTTCTGGAATTCTGGGCCCTGCTGTAATACCGGTACTGAGGTCCAACACTTGCGTCACAAAATATCATCGTACCATGACGAATTTGGTATCGGCAGACCGGTAATGATTAGGACATTATCTCTGTGCATTTGCATCGTGATTGAGCGATGCTAACACCCTTAAATCATGGTTTCCGTTCGGAACCCTCGGACTCCATTTTGTGAACGGCATCCATCTTATGGCTTGCCCTCGTATAAGTCAATTGATTAAGGTCGAGCTTGATCTGAAAGGACACGTCCACCTTAGCTGACTTCCCCATGACCTGGCCGAACTGACTCTACCGTCTCCAGCCAAAACCTGTTTGGGCAGCTCCTCGCCCAGTGGCCGAGTAAAGATATCATCAAAGCACAACATGCCATAAACCATTCACCACATACAGACCATGTTTTCTACACACATACACCTGTCCATGTTCCTTGTTTATGGCCAGTTTTATGACAAGGAGGTGCCCTGTTTTATTGGGGTTTCATCGATATCTGATTGTAATTCCGGGCTGGGTTGGGTCATCTATCACAAACTGGACATATAAAATATGGGTTGGCCGTCATGACTTCGCTCTTTGCTTTATTGTGTAAATATGTCTATGACCATATCATAAACTCAAGAATTCTTGCCTGAAGTGCAATAATGTGTATAAAAGGAGAAGGCTGGTTCTGTAAAAACTATTAGTCTCCTGAGAACTTACGGCCCGTGCTGTCGTACTTCTAGGACACATGTTACTTGGTTGCAGCCAATAAAACTCGATCTCTGACTTCACCTAGAAGACTCTTGGTTTCTGTGGTCCGGAACAGGGAGAACTCAGAGGTCTTCGGGTGTTATCCCCCGGCACCACCGGGTTCCTAAAAACCCGGCACCTCAGTTGGCGCCCAACTCGGGGCGGTATCAAGCGGTGACGGTCCAAGCCAGATGTTCGTGAGGAGCTTCATGTGAAAATTCCAGAGGACGGCCAGCCACTTCAGCGACCCCTGTATGTCGACGTGGTTCCGAAGGTCTTTGCTGCGAGGTTCCCCGCATCCCGACGGCTACAAAGGACTGTTGCCCTGACTATCGCCCTGTTTTGGACCCAGTGATCCTTGGTAGAGCGAAACGATAGACGAGTCTTCTAGTGACATCACCGATCTTCAATACTTCAGTTAAGTATAAGTGGAGCGTCTCCTAGTCCTTAGTTTGGTTCTTAGTCTTTGGTATCCTTGAGGTACACCTTGTTTGGAACTTGCAAGCGCCAAAACCGAGGGATTTGTGTATTCACGAACAAATCTTAGTTAGATAATCCCTTGAAGTTTGAAGCTAGACTAGTGAGCGAAGATGCCTGGTCTTAGCAGACTTGGAAACTTGTTTTGTCTTGGTTGTACTAAGGACTCTCGATTAGAGGATTCGTGTCCGGTTCCTCCGATTGGAACTCCAACATATGAATTATATATCAAGCACGGAGTAGGCCCTATCACGTATAATGAAGTATGGATAAAATACACCCGCAAGGATGGTGTTTTAAAATGGCCCCAATATGGTAGTTTTGACTCAGAAGTCTTAGACAACCTCGAGGTCAAATTGTTTAAGAAGAAAGCCGGCGATGTTTGACTCTTTTCGCTTATGGCGCAAAGAAGCCAAACAGAAAGAAATAAAATTAGCTAAGAAGAATAAAAGAGGTATGTCGATGGTGCAAGCCGCCATCGCATACAGGGATAATAAGGAAGAACAGGAAAGTGAACAAATGCTCAGAAGCAAGAAACTAGCAGCAGATAAATGCTACCCAATGTTGCCCCATAGAGGACAAGATTCGAAGGGAGCATCTGACAAAGACCCATTAATGTCCCATTTGTTGAATTCACCACCCCCATATACATCGAGTATTGTTGGACCCCCGAAGCGTATTGTTATACCGCGCCCTGGCGCACGAAATGCAGCTCTTGCACAAGCACCAGCTCCTCTTCAGCTGGTTCCTACTTCTCCGGCGCAGCCTTCTCAAGGGCCGCCACCTTTACTACATACTCCATCTGCTTCTGCAACTTTGCCTACTGCTCCAACTGTTTACCCTGATACTACTTCTGCTACTGCTTCGACTTCCTCTGCTATTGCCTCGACTTCCTCTTTACATCAGTCTGTCTTTTCTGGCGCATCTGCCTCTCCGCAAGCTTCTCCTTCTGTTCGACAGAGAGTGGCAAGCACTGTCACTGGTCTGTTCTCACCTTTCTTTGGGTCGCCTAAAACGACCCCTAAAACAGGACGTAGACAGTTGCGTAGTCAACTGCCTGATTACGAGGAAAGAGAAGTGCTGAATGAGTTAGCACGCAAATGGGTTACTGACACGGTTAAATACGATGTTCAGTCTGTTATGGAAGTTTTCCGACAATGGGATGCACCCACTCAGAGATACGTATTCGAAGAGATGTGTGTATACCTTTGCGAAGATTTGGAGACAAATGATCCCAAACGCAAGATGAAGGAATTATTCCGTATGCGTTTTAAGTTCTACGAAGGCATGATTGTAGGTGCCGATGTCGAAAAAGCAATAGATCTGTTGTTATCCTATAGGAGTAAGGGAAATGTCTCTAGATCATTGTATGAAGATGACGTGTCAGGTAGGAAAAGGGCGCGACAATACCCGATGAGAGAAGTTCCTCCAGTTTGGAGGGAAGGTGATGCGAATGCGCATCCACCTGTTCCACCGCATTTCCAGCGTGTATGGGTACATGTCCCCTGGAAAAGATCTGAAGTGTTAGCACTCAAGCAGACATTACCCGATCCACGTAAAAATCCTGCAGGGTATTATAAGGAGTTATCACAGACTGCCAGCTCATGTATAATGAATTTAGCAGATGTAGACATGCTGTTTGGGAACGTCGTTCCACAGCCTTTATGGAGTAAGATCCGCCATACAGATCATGATCAAGAACTAGGTGACTCTTGGGCTAATATTACTGCTACGGATGCTAGACAAATTGGTGGTTCTAAACCTGAGCCTTTAATAGCTGAACTTCCTGGTAGAATTATCACGTACATGAAGACCTTAATGCCTGAATTGCGTGTCAATTGGGATAAGTTATCTGCCTGCAAGCAGAAGAAAAATGAGAATGTGTCTGACTTTTTCACGAGATTTGAAGAGACTTTCGTCGATCATAGTGATCAGGATATGGCTACCGAGGGTGGCCAAATATTGTTCGTAGACAAATTCGTACATAATTTGCTTCCCGAACTGTGTAATAAATTGAAAGATTCAGAGAGTGCTTGGGCTGTTTCCACATCAGCACAGATTTTAGCCACAGCCCAGTACTACGAAAATAGGCGCAAGGAGGAGCTAGATAAGGCAGACAAAAAGACTAAAGATTTAAAGACCAAAGCTCTTCTCCAGCAAGCCTATCCGCCTCGCACACCTAGTCAGCCCTATTATCAACAACCACAGCAGTATTCGAGAAACGCGCAAGGAAACGAGTTTTCCCATCAGCGTTTACCATACGGCCCGAATCAGTGTGCCTATTGCAAAGAAGAGGGTCATTTCAAGAATAATTGTCCAGCTCTGGCACGACGTCTGAATGGTGTTTCTGGAGCTTCTGGTGCACGAGGTAGACGTGTTCAATAGGCTCCTAGGGGTAGGGGTCGTGGAAATTTCCCCCAGAATAACACTTCCTTCCCGCCTCAGAATTCCATGAATAGCTTTGATCAACAAAATAATGCGTCTTCTAGATCAGCTCAGTACTATGCTGATGACTATTACGCAGAAAACGAGAATGAGGGTAATAATTGCTAGGACAGCCATGGACAAAGAGAGGGAGTTGTTTCAGTTCCAGTAGATCAGAATGGACCTTATGTCGAGGTGATTACATCAGGAGTATCAGAGCCATTTCTGCTGGATACTGGTGCTACGAAAAGTTCTATTATGCACTCAAAACTTCCTGGCGCACCTTTGTCTGGCGAAATGAATATTTCAGTAGGTTTCTCTGGCGCCCCTGTTAGAAACCCGATTTCTAGTCCTATGCCCCTTTCTGTTGGCCCATGCGAATTAGAAGCACCCCTCATCCTTACAACAGGTTGTGGCGAAAATTTGTTAGGTTTGGATTTGTTAAAAAGATTATATGCGACTTTGTACTGTTCTCCTTCGGGAGTACAACTTACCCTTGGTAAGAAAGTGATTTCCCCAATGTATTTGTCAAAGGAAGATATTCCGACTGAATTGTCATCTCTCCCGGATATACTTTGGGCTACTGGTTCTAATGATGTAGGTTGTTTGGAGATAGCACCGTATGTCATAACGTTGAAAGCCAATGCTAGGTTGCCACGTATTCCCCAATACAAGATCTCTAGCGAATGTGAAAAGGCGTTGTTAGCGATCATTTACGATTTGATTGAGAAAGATGTCATTGAGGAAACAACAGGCAACATTTGTAACAGTCCAATTTTGCCTGTCTTAAAGCGTACTGATCGTTCACAGCCTCCTGTATACAGATTCGTGATTGATCTTAGAGAAGTAAATAAGATCGTTGTACCGCAGTTTCCAGTCGTCCCCGACATTACTGCCTTATTGACAATGGTTCCAGCTTCAGCCACTTGGTTTTCGGTGATTGACCTGAAGAACGCCTTCTTCAGCATCCCGATCGCCGAGGAGAGCAGAGACATTTTTGGCTTCAATTTAGGAGGACGAAGCTTCCGCTTCAAACGCGCTCCTCAGGGCTACTGTGAAAGTCCATCCATATTCAGTCAGGCTCTGAAAACACAACTTGATACGATTGTTCTATCTGATGGTGCGACTCTGATTCAGTATGTAGACGATCTACTCTATCGCTGCAGATACTGAAGAAATTTGCAAGCAAGCCACACTGTCGTTGTTGCGTCATTTATGTGACATGAAGCATAAAGTCTCTCTTTCAAAATTACAATTTTGCCGACAAGAAGTGACCTACCTAGGTCACATCTTGTCGAAGGAGGGAAGGAGACTGACCCCAGAAAGAATACAGGCAATCGCAAGATTGAGTGCCCCAAGGACACAAAGAGAAGTTCGGGCTTTCTTGGGCATTACATCGTACTGTAGACAATGGATACTGAATTTCTCCCTATTGGCCAAACCTTTGCTGGCACTACTCTGCAAAGACACACCCAATCCTATGCCTTGGTCTGAAGATTGTCAGACAAGTTTCCATGAGTTGCGCGAAGCATTGTGTTCGGCTCCTGTGTTGGGCAACCCTGACTACAGTAAGCCTTTTACATTATACGTCCATGAGAAGGAAGGTTGCGCATTATCAGTACTGACACAATACTTTGGAGACAAACAGCGCCCATGCGCGTATTTCTCAGCGACTCTAGATCCTGTAGCTAAGGCATTACCGAGTTGCTTGAGGGCCACTGCTGCAGCAGCTGTCTGTATTCGACAGTCTGCTGGGTTAGTCATGAATAATACTCTGATCGTTATGGTCCCACATGCAGTAGACATTTTACTGAACAGAACGAAGACGCAGCATTTAACTAGTGCTCGACTGTCCAGCTATGAGCTGACACTATTAGCGAGCCACATACACATAAAGAGGTGTGATACACTTAACCCCGCCACGTTATTACCTATTCCGGCAGATACAGATGAGGTTGAAAAACACGATTGCTGCTTTAGGACAGAAAAAGAGACAAAAGGGAGAGTAGACTTGCAGGACACTCCCCTTTCTGAATGTAATGATACTTTATGGGTTGATGGTTCATGCTTCAAGTTGCCAAATGGTGATACGACTGCAGCATATGCTGTAACAACATTGCACACTATTGTAGAGACCGCACGCATCCCCCAGAATTCCGCGCAAGCAGCAGAGTTAATAGCACTTACAAGAGCATGTGTGTTGGCAAAAGGAAAGCGAGTGAATGTGTATACTGATAGCCAATACGCCTTTGGCGTAGCCCATAGTTTTGGACGATTGTGGCATGAACGTGGGTTCCTGACGTCACATGGTGCGAAAATCCAACATGGTCAGCTAGTTAACGAACTCCTCGAGTCACTGACCTTGCCGCTACAAGTAGCGATTGTAAAGTGCAGTGCACATAGAAAGATTCAAGATGATGTTGGTCGTGGGAATGCATTTGCCGACGAGGTTGCGAAAGAGACTGCAAGGAACACAATGAGTCGGATGTATGTTGTAGGTCCTGCTAGATGGATCCCCGATGTGGGTATGTGTGAGGACACTATTGAAAGTGTGAAGTCCATACAAGCTGATGCCACCGAAGAAGAGATGAATGAATGGAGAGAAAACAAGGGAAGATTGGATGCGAATGGTTGTTGGGTCGAATTGTCAGAGCACCAACGATGGCTGTTACCCGACGCATATGTACTCGCAGTGGTGACAATGGCCCATGGAATGGCGCACATCATTGTAAAAGGAATCTGTAAACTGTTGGCCCCAGTATGGCAGAATAGTGGTATCCTGAAATGCGCGGAGAATTTGGTCAGGAACTGTATGGTGTGTTTGAAGTACAATCCCGGTAGGGCAACCCCAACCCCAGCTGGTCATTTTGCGCCTCCAACGTACCCGTTTGAGGTATTGCAGCTCGACTTCATCCACATGGAGAGGTGCAACAATCTGAAATACGTGCTTGTTGTTGTTTGCGCTTTCTCCAGGTGGGTGGAAGCGTACCCCCTCAAGGACAACACTGCCTTGTCAACTGCCAAAGCCCTTGTCAAGGAATTCTTCCCTAGGTTTGGGATGCCTAGAATGGTCTGGAGTGATAATGGAAGTGAATTCGTGGGATGGGTGATGAAGAGAGTGTGCGAATGTCTAGGCATCCACCAGAAATTTCACGCTGCAAACCACCCCCAATCAGCAGGTCTAGTAGAGTGCTATAACGGCACCCTAAAGCTCAAACTAGCCAAGATCCAAGCCAGCACATGTCTGAAGTGGCCTGACGCCTTGCCTTTAGCACTCCTATCTACCAGAATGATTGTCCATTCTAGACTGGGACTTAGCCCCCACGAAATCGTGTTCGGGCGCCCAGCAAATATATGGGGGGTACCGAGGCCCAGAAGGCTCAGTGAGATAGAGCACCCTGTACTGCTTGACTACTTGCACGAACTGACAACTAAATTGCGTGATTTATACCAACAGGTTCACAGTTCCTCCCCGCCAGCCTCTGACGATCCAGGTCACTCCATTGAACCCGGCACCTGGGTTTTGGTGCGGAATTTTCAGCGCACGAACAACGAGCAGCCCAGGTGGACCGGACCGTACCTCGTCCTTCTTTCCACAAGATCAGCCATTCGGGTGGAAGGAAAGAAGAACTGGATCCACGGGACCCACTGTAAATGGATCCCTCTTCCTCTTCCATATGACCGGTGGGTCCAGGACGGAATCGCTGACTCTGAGACTGAAACTGTACCTCGCTTTACACTCTTCAGCGATGCACGACTGAAAGGAACTGGTACAGAAAAGGAGAGTGATCGTATTTTGCAAGGATTTGTGCCACCGTCAATGCAGTTGGACACTACAGAACCTGAAACATTGTTTAAAGACCACACCGTACCTGGGAAACAACGATATAATCTGAGGTCGAGAAAAAGGGACTAATAAAAGTGAACTTATGTGACTCTCTTTCCCCTAAGAACTATTTTTGATTTTACAGCTTTCTCGCCCAGGGAACTTGCTCATTTTTGATTTTCGAACCGCCATCCGGTTCTGCTGCTAGGGCCGCGGTTGAAGTCTGAGGAGTGCAGCTGGGGACGCCTAGGTCAACGGTTCTGGTCGGTCTGAGGGAATTACCCCGGACTGGACAGAGCGCACTTCTTGGCAGAATCAAACTCCCACCGCGGGCAGCAACTAGAGGATGGAGTTCCCGAGGGTAGAGAGACCTGCTAGACCCACGAACTTTAAAAAGCAAATATGCACCGTGATGGCCAGAAGGAGATTCTTGATAATATGTATTCTACTGTTGTGCAGCATAACGATGTTACCCTTGTAAACAACACTCAGCCCACACCTCCTCCTACTGTTCCCACACACTCCCTTCACCCTCTGCCTGAACACGAATCCGCCAGAAGACTAGAATTTGTAAATAACTCATTCATCCAGCTCCTACACCAGCACCAATCTATAATGAACACATCGAACTGTTGGATATGCGGGCTTATGCCACACACAGCCGATAAGGGCATCCCTTACTTCGTCCTGCCATTCAGTTACTATGGTTCTCTGTGGGCTTTCCAGACAATGTTCCTATTTGCCATAGAACCATATCCCCCGCGTCCCATAGGGAGCGGTTCCAGCAACAAGGAACTAGTGGCAGGAATAAGGAATATGAGCAGGGATATTGACACGTCTCTGACAATTCCCAAAGATGAGTTTACCCCGTACAGTAGATGGAACAGCACTCAGTATGGGATTTCTTTGAGTAAGAGCCAGAAAACACAGAAATCCTCCCCTGTTTGGGTAGTACCCCACCGAGGTCACCTATGTCTGCAAGGTATTGGCAGGGATCCCAAAGCACAGTTGGGGAAGAGCGTATGCACAGAAACGTACGTGTTTGCATCCCGAACTTCCCCTCCATTCTTGGCAGCTAAGGGTACATACTTCGTCTGCCATGACAAAGCATACACATGGTTGCCCCCTGACTTCTCGGGCACATGTTTTATCTCGTTTCTGCTGCCACCCACCTACACGGCCGGGGCAGATTACCATCGGACAAGGACAGTTAGGGGTGTCGTGAGTCAAGACGACACCGCGGGTCAAGAATTTGGGGACTTCGCAAAGGGTTTTCTGCCCTTTTGGGACCTATGGTGAACGGCAGGAACATTCGCCAGTTAACGAGGGTAGTCGAATCCGCCGTGACCGAAACGGCCGGTGCCCTTAGTAATTTGACAGCTGAGCTCCAGTCGGACCGGCTTATGACTCTTCAGAACTGGGTTGCCCTAGATGTCATACTTGCAGACCGTGGTGGTGTATGTAGAGTGATCCATTCCAGTTGCTGCATTTTCATCCCTGATAATGCTCCGACAGTGTACCAGGCCATCTCCAAACTGCACAAAATCTCTGATTCCCTTCATGTGGAAAAAGGGGATTGGTCTCTGCTAGGGTGGCTCTGGGAACTGATCTCTGCCTGGGGATGGAAAACTCTGATCTTCATTGAGATGATCTTAGCCATTCTGTTTATGTTCTGCCTGTTTGTGCAGTGCGCTCCTGCAATATGTGGCCTCTGTGCTACTTCGTGTGTAAGGAAGCCTGTGTCATGGGACGAATTGAGCAACAGAATGATGCTACAGCAGCATCTCCATGAATTCATTCATACAGATTTGGACTCAGATTAGCATGAGTTATTGCCTAATATGAGGGCAAAAGGAGGGTCTGTGGTTCTGGAATTCTGGGCCCTGCTGTAATACCGGTACCGAGGTCCAACACTCGTGTCACAAAATATCATCGTACCATGACGAATTTGGTATCGGCAGACCGGTAATGATTAGGACATTATCTCTGTGCATTTGCGTCGTGATTGAGCGATGCTAACACCCTTAAATCATGGTTTCCGTTCTGAACCCTCGGACTCCATTTTGTGAACGGCATCCATCTTATGGCTTGCCCTCATATAAGTCAATTGATTAAGGTCGAGCTTGATCTGAAAGGACACGTCCACCTTAGCTGACTTCCCCATGACCTGGCCGAACTGACTCTACCGCCTCCAGCCAAAACCTGTTTGGGCAGCTCCTCGCTCAGTGGCTGAGTAAAGATATCATCAAAGCACAACATGCCATAAACCATTCACCACATACAGACCATGTTTTCTACACACATACACCTGTCCATGTTCCTTGTTTATGGCCAGTTTTATGACAAGGAGGTGCCCTGTTTTATTGGGGTTTCATCGATATCTGATTGTAATTCCGGGCTGGGTTGGGTCATCTATCACAAACTGGACATCTAAAATATGGGTTGGCCGTCATGACTTCGCTCTTTGCTTTATTGTGTAAATATGTCTATGACCATATCATAAACTCAAGAATTCTTGCCTGAAGTGCAATAATGTGTATAAAAGGAGAAGGCTGGTTCTGTAAAAACGAACAGTCTCCTGAGAACTTACGGCCCGTGCTGTCGTACTTCTAGGACACATGTTACTTGGTTGCAGCCAATAAAACTCGATCTCTGACTTCACCTAGGACACTCTTGGTTTCTGTGGTCCGGAACAGGGAGAACTCAGAGGTCTTCGGTGTTATCCCCTGGCACCACCGGGTTCCTAAAAGCCCGGCACCTCAAGATGGAACTGACGAGTTCAGGTAGGCATATTCCGATTATGCTGGATTGAGAGTGGTCCTTACCATGGAGAGGAGACGGAACGGCTGAGAGTTTATTGACACCCGGATATGGTGGGAGGGGGGGGTTAGTTGGGGAGGGAATGGGTGGGATTGGGATAGGTCCTGGCAACCACAGAGGACCCTGATAATGTGTAGGTCACTGAATGTGGACAACCTGAGTACAGTGATCGGGTCCGTCTTAATTATAGAATGGGCGTAAACTGGAAAAACGTGATGTATTCAATGCCCAGTACTTAATAATGTATGCTTATACCCTGAATATACATCCACGAATAAAGTTTGTTTAAAAAAAAATAATAATAAATTGGTTAGAACTCTGCTAAAGCTATTCCGGGGGTAGGTCAGTAAAGGTGCCTCCCTTTCGTTCTGGTGCATAGGAGTACGGGCATGGCGCCTGCAGGAATGTGCTCATCCTACAAGAAAGAGCAGATGTGACCTTGGGCTTCCTAAGTTAGAATCACTGCTTTGTTCATAGCCTAGGCCGACCTTTCTGACTCTTCTCTCAGCAGCATGTCACATGCTTTCTTTACTAACGAAAAAGACCTCAGTAAACGAAACCAAGATGGCGTTGGCTCAATTTGGGCCCGATTCTCAAGATGTACATAGGTCGAGTGTATTTACAAGGGGCTTTGATAGAAGTGGCAGATATATATTGGATATGTTATGACAACTTATATAGTATCGACTTTATAATCCTTCAGACCGCCCTTTTGGCATAACATAGCCAATACACAAAGGCTGGACCCTTAATCTAAGAACACATCCTCATCTATCTGCATAAGGTCGGCCACCTCCTTCTGTACTAACTGATTTTCAACTTTTGCCTGTCCGGAAACTGTCAGGGAGGACGTAAGTTTGGCTGCACAATAGAAGCAACATGCCGGGCCACAATGAAGGCACAGGCAACAAACAAATACCACTCCCAGTGCTCCAGCCAGAATCATGAAAATCTTCCAACCCCAAGTAGAGAGGAGATTCCAAAACCACCCGGTAAAAGACCAAGTGCCAGTGTCTGCATGGACCTCTGCAGCTAAGCGATGCAATTTTTGAATAGCTAAATGTATAGTGGAAGCAGAATCTGAAATATACACGCAGCAGGAGCTGCCGATCACGCGACATGCTCCCCCTCGATCAGCTAGGATGACGTCAAGCACCATCCGATTTTGGAGCGAGACAAGCCTCGTAGCCTGAAGCTCTACAGTGAGGTTAGTCAAAATCCCAGCCGTAGTTTGAACTACATTTTCTACGACTCGGGAGAGACGCCTGACATCTCTACTAGTGAAAATGGGACCTATTTTAGAAAGAGACCCTTCGCTATGTCCATAAACTGCTGAGCAGCAGTATCAGTCTGATCGGTGCCTTCAGTACTAATACTCCTGTATCCTCTATGAGGAACTAAACTTCGTTTAGTCAACTGGTGGGTTTTGTGGTAGTCAGAAGGGGCTATATAAACTGTAGGGTACAAGAAGGACAGGTAACATTTTCCGGCCCACCCTCTCGGAAGCCAAGTGTAGGCATTTTCTCCACATACAAAATATACATTGGGAGGGGTCATTAGAGGTGGTGTACTGGTAGTATGCAAAATGTAAGTATAGTTACATCTACTATTTCCCACATTAACATGACCTTTTCCTTGTATACAAAAGGAAGCAGTACTATTCAGAATAGGGACTGGCATTGCCCTATCATCAGTGACATTTCGATCCTGGAAATGTTGAAAATATTGGGTAGAATTGAATTGTTCAAAATCCAACATTTTCTCCTTTAACCAAGTAGTATTTTCATAAGTAGTATACATATTCATACAAGCATTCGGATCTAAAGATCCCTCCCCCTAGTTCCCCTCGGCATCGAATCCCTGATGTTGTTCTATATATTTTAGGACAGCTTCATAATCCTTTTCAGTATACCTTTTGGGGTCAGCTATATAATGCAAATACATGAGTGATAATAACTGAAACCAGGCTTCACAACTTGCCAAATGTGATAACGGTAAGGAAAGAAGCAAATCATGGCGATGCATTACAGATGGCAAGAGGCCACATACCCAACAGTTTGTCTTATTCGTAGTGCTATGAGTCTCATGCAACATTTCTATAAATGCATTTTTCACATAGGTTTCTCGATGTCGCTCTTTATGAGGGGGCAAAGTATAAAAGAAATGCTCAGGTGGGGTTGCGGTGGTACCTAAAACATGGTGCATTGGATATTGAAATTCTAAATATATGAACACACTCATCAAGATTATCATAATTACTGCAATAGTTATTATGAAGGCTACCTTCACTCTGGTAGCCCAACCAGAAAACATAGGAACATTCTCAATAAAAGGTCGGGGTGCAAGAGGTCTCTCATCCTCAAGAGCAAATCGGGCAAAGGGATACATCCTACCTAAAAGTCCAAACTAAAATCGGGAAAAGATGCAAGCCAACTGCCAGAGGGTTTCTTCTTCCTGTGTCCGTTTAGAACCTCACAGGCAGGCTCTTGCTATCCATCCACACAATGATCTTCCCAATGATTTTTCTCCGTTGCAATTTAGGCCCTTTAGATTACACAGCCTTTCTTTCTGAACAGAGCAATATGTCAGTTCCAAGCTCTCAATGGGTTCAGTCCAGTGTCTCGCTCAATACCCCAGAAAAGCTTATCCTGCACCCTACAACTCAAGTCTTTCCCTTTCTCCTGCAATCCGGAACTGGGGTATTGTGTGGTTTTCGGGGCCGTAAATTGTATCGCAGGTGGCCAGGTTGCTCCTGATCATGGAACAACACAGCAGCAGGGACATTTGGTGCAACACATTCCCAGAAGCCTCAGGGGGATCAGCGTTATAACCTCCTTGTGGTATCGACAATCCTTCCTCTTGCCCAATTTCAACGGCATCCGAGAAAGGCACAAACTGTACCCTTTGTTCTCCCTCTTGTGTTAGAACCCCGTCTTGGTTCTGTTGATCAGAGGGAAGCGGCAAGGGTAGCCTCTTCACATGTGATGCATGAATCTAGTTTTTCTTCCCATCCACCTTTACTGCTGTCCGAGTGGCCAGGAGGATCTGATAGGGGCGGCTCCACCTCGGTTCCAGGCTCCATTTTCGTTGGTAATTCCGCACAAGGACCCACTGTCCTGGCTCCAGGCGATGTCCGGGACCCTACGGCAGCGGCTGCAGTACTGCTGAGACCTGTTGATGAATAGAACGCAGATCTTTAGTTAAAGCGTACAGGTAATCTGTCATCATAGGATAATCAAGATCACGAAAAGATTTGGGTCTTGGGACACCCCACACGTTGGCTGGTCATCCAAAAACATCCTCGTAAGGTTACAGCCCAGCCCGAGAATGAGGGGTTACTCGTATTGACATTAATGATAGGGGCAATGCATCAGGCCAACTTAAACCCGTATTCTCCTGTATTTTTGCCATTTTCAATTTCAATATGCCATTATATTTCTCGACCAATCCTGCAGATTGTGGGTGTGGTGCTGCATGAAATTTTTGTTTTATCTGCAGCCCTGCGCAAACATGCTTAACGATCTCTGCATTAAAATGTACCCAATTATCTGTCCATATAATTCGTGGTCAACCGAATCTGGGCAGGAATTCCTTAATTAAGGCTTTTGCAGTAGCTAGAGCAGTGTTTTCCTTGGTGGGGTAGGCTTCAACCCATTTACTAAATGCACACACCACCACCAGTACATACTTGAGAATATTTACTCTGTCAAATTGAATATAATCCATCTGTAATACTTCAAATGGTAAAGAAGGGGGGGCAAAATCTCCACTCAGGACCGTCTCTCTTCCTCCAGGATTATGCTGCAAACATACCATGCAATATTTAACTACATGGGCGGCAGTCTTAGGACTATTCGGGCTATTCCACACTGGGTCCAATAATGAACAGATACCTTTTGCTCCAATGTGAGCAGTGCCATGTGCCATCACTACTACTGCATATACCAGGGCATTAGGCAATAGCCATCTCTGTCTGTCCGTCAAATCAATCCAACAATCATTTTTGTCTAACCGCCCTATTTCCTGTACCCATCTCACCAGTTCATCAGACGTGGCCTCTTTCTGCAATTCCTTAACATTTTCAATAGTGTTATCAAATACTGTAGTCTCCGCCACCCATCGAGTTGCTACACTGGGGAACATCGTGGAGTTTTTGGTTGTGCTGTTTCTTTCACTACTTGGTCAGCAAAAGCATTTCCTTCTCCTGTAGTATCAATGATTTTCTTATGGGCACTACACTTGATGATAGCTACCTTTTCCGGTAAAGTTAGAGCATATAACAGTCTTTCAATCAACTGGCCATGTTGTATTATTCTTTGACCGTGAGAAGTAAGAAACCCTCGTTCCCTCCACAGCCGCCCGAAACTATGGGCCACGCCAAAGGCGTATTGGCTGTCAGTAAAGATATTTACTCTTAACCCCTCACTCAGCTCACAGGCCCTCAATAATGCTTGTAGTTCAGCTGCTTGCGCGGAGTGCTGCGAAACCCGAGCGGTCTCTACTACTGTCCTAAGAGTAGTTATAGCATAAGCAGCTGTGGTCGTGCCATCTGGTAACTTGAAACAAGAGCCATCCACATACAATTCCCCTTGTGGGTCAGATAGAGGGGAATCAGTGAGGTCTACACGTCCCTTCGTTTCTTCTTCCGTCTGAAATATACAATCATGGACATCGTCCTTTTGATCACTCGAAGGGAGGGGTAGTAACGTGGCTGGGTTCAGAGTGGCACATCATTTAATTTTAATGTGGGGTGCGAATAAAGTTAATTCATAACCAGTCAATCGTGCACTTGTAAGGTGCTGAGTTTTTGTTCTGTTCAATAATATGACCACAGCGTGCGGTACCATCACTGTGAGGCCATTATTCAAAATAATCCCCTCCGACTGTCGAATGGCCACCGCCACAGCAGCAGTAGCCCATAGACAGCTAGGGAGGGCTCGGGCAACATTATCCAATACTGCCGAGAAATATGCACATGGTCGTTGTTTTCCGCCAAAATCCTGGGTTAACACTGAAAGAGAACAACCGTCCACCTCGTGCACATAAAGTACAAAAGGTTTTCGGTAGTCTGGAGTACCCAGAACAGGTGCAGAGCAAAGAGCAGATTTCAAAGAATTAAAAGCATCTTGACATTCATCCGTCCAGGGTAAGGGTTCATGCACATCTTTTGTAACCAAGTGCAACAGAGGTTTAGTCAGAAGAGAAAAATTAGGAATCCATTGGCGACAGTAAGAGGTTATGCCTAGGAAAGCACGAACATCACATTGAGTACGAGGCACAGACATGTTAGTAATAACAGTTATTCGTTCAGGAGTTAATCGTCTCCCCGCTTTCGACAGTAAGTGACCAAGGTAGGTCACTTCCTGTCGACAATACTGAAACTTGGACAGGGAAACTTTATTACCATGAGCAGCCAGATGATGTAACAATTTAACAGTGGCCTCCTTACATCCATCCGCCGTATCAGATGCCACCAAAATATCATCCACGTATTGGATGAGGGCATTACCAGGAGGGAGGACTAACTCATCCAGTACCGTTTTCAGAGCCTGGCTATAAATGCTAGGACTTTCAGTGTAGCCTTGAGGTGCACAACAAAATCTAAAACTGCGGCCAGATAACGAGAATCCAAAAATGTGACGGCGGTCTGGATGTATGGGGATACTAAAGAAAGTGTTTTTGAGATCGATCACTGTAAAATACTGTGCGGTAGGGGGAATCATAGTCAGGATGGCAGTGATATCAGGGACCACAGGATATTGCGGAACCACTATTTTATTAACCTCTCTATGGTCAATTACAAAACAATAAGTATCTTTATAGTCAGGGTCACCATCTAAAGGGGCCTTTTTCAGAATCGGTAAAATGGGACTATTACAAATGTTTGATGCTGTTTCCTCTACAACTCCTTTCTGAATCAAATCACGAATAACATGCAATAAAGCCTGTTCACCTTCAGGCAAAATTCGATATGGGGAATACGTGGTAAATGTGCATTTGGTTTTAAGGTTATGGATACGGGCGGTATTTTCAATAATCCAACATCTGTGTCCCCTTTTGCCCAAAGGGTGGGTGGTATATCGGAGAACTCAGGAGGGAGTGGTGCATTTTTGACTAAACATTGAGATCCACGTTCACTGTGAGGCTGCAATGTTAGGTACACACCATCAGGAGAACAATAAATACGAGCATGCAACTTTTTCAATATGTCCAAGCCTAGGAAATTTTCGCCACAACTAGAAGTAAGCAAAAATGGTGTTTCTACTGTGACGGGTCCAATAGTAAAAGGAAGCGGTTTCGAAACGGGGCTGACCACAGGGATTCCTGAAAATCCCACTGATACGTTATTTTGCCCAGACAGAGCAGCCCCTGGGACCAATGTATGAGCCACAGAGCTATTCATAGCTCCAGTATCCACTAAAAACTTCTCAGATGTCCCCATCACTTCTCCCTGGACGTAAGGCCCCTGCTGATGAACTGGTACTGATATATGGTCCCTGCTCTGTCCGTGGCTGTCTCATGCATAATTGTTTCCACAATAACTGTCTTCTCGATAATCCTCATTATAGTACTGCCTTCCCTGAAAATCATCAAAATAGTTTTTCCCTGACTCATTGCCGGACCGGTCACCACGTTTCATACTACTTCGATCAGTACCTCCTCTTCCTCGTCCCCTGCTGAAACCACCCCGTTCATACAATAATGGACACTGGGCTCGCCAGTGTCCCTCTTGCCTGCAACTGGAGCACTGATCATACTTTAAAGGGGGTCCCTGTCCTCCACCTCCTCTCATCATTGTGCCCCTAGGAAAAGGGCCCCTGCTTGCTCTTCTTCCATTTTGCCCTCTGCTAACTTGCTGCAGCAGCACACGAGTTTTCAAGTCTTTAACCTTTTTATCTGACTTGTCCTAACTCTCATTTTCTCGATGTTCATAATACTGAGCCATGCTAAGGATACCTGAAGGGGTTGAGGTAGTCTAGGTACTTTCGGCAGCCTGTAAACGTGTCTTTATTTCTGGTAACAAATTAGTAACAAACCTATTGACAAACAACAGTATGCCACCTTCGGTGGACAAATCCTGTCCACTGAAGTCAATAAATACTTTCTCAAATCCGGTAACAAAATCTGACACAATTTCATCCTTCTTTTGGATGCAGGCTGTCAATTTATCCCAGTCTACCTTTCATGGGGGAATAAGGGTTTGCATAAATGTAATAATTTGGGCCGGTATAGCTAGAATCTCGTCTTTGGGTTTATTGCCAGGTTTTCGATCTTTGTCCCATGCCTTAATTTGATCCCAAGTCCCTCCAAGTTCGGCGGCATGATCTGAATCATGTACTTGTCTCCATATATCCACTGGGACTAAAAGACCGAAAAATAACTCTATATCAGCTAGAGTCATAAAGGCCGAATTCGCAGCTTCAGTCAATTCTTTATAATAAGCCGTAGGATTTTTCCGAGGGTCAGGAAGCTGAGCTTTTAAAGTAAGAACTTCACTCTGTTTCCAAGGGGTATAAACCCACTGATCTTGGAAATGTGCCTCTACATGGGCTCTAATGACCTGACCTCCTCCATCCAATACTTCAGGAATCTCGGGGTGAAATAGGAAGTGTACTTCTCTCATAGGGTACTGCGTTCCTACATCTGGGCAATTCGTAACCATTCGGTCCCGGTAATTTATCAGAGTTTCAACATTCTGGAACACCTCATTAACCTGTAATTCGAACTTAAACACTCGATCTCTGATATCACACAATATTTGAGGGGCCAGACCTTCATGAAAGCATTGTTCCCATAAAGAAATCAGTCATATTGCCATGTGTTCTAATGCTAGTTGTTGAGTAACCGGTTCAAAATCTTTAATTGTACTCCAAATGTCTTCTAGAGTACAAATTGGATTGCGCATCCATTGGGACGCCTGAATCACTACAGCCCGTCTTTCTTCATCACCTAAGGATGATCGAGTAAAAACTCGATGACCTTCCATCCCTCCCATAGAGCGTCGCGGGGTGTCATCTGAAGAGGCAGCGGTCATCCCGCTAGGAGTAACCGTCATTCCTCTAGCCTGGGATGTTAAGAATACTGGGGAGGTAGGGGAAGCGACCACCGTCCCGGGTAACAAGGTTATTCATTCTGAGGTAGAGGGACTAAGGGTAGGAGGGACAGACAACGGGGCAGGAGGGTGCACAGCTACTGAAGCAGTCGCGACCGCTGCTCCTATCCCTCCTTTTCGATTCACTGGGACTGCTGGGTACAAACCCTGAGGCGCATATGGTGGCGGAGGGCGAGTCTCCAACAATTCCTCTAGTTCATCTTCTGCTTCAGTTCGGGTCACATAACTTTTATCAGTCTGCAATCTAAACTGTCTATCTAGTTGTTGGATATTCTTCTCTACTTTCTCCTTTTCATATGCCACTGCCTTTTGGGTTACAGTCTGCCCTGCCTTAATTTTTTCTAATTTCTCTCCTCGTATTCGCCGTCGTTTCGCTTCCTTGACCCATAAGGTCAAGGAGTCAAACATGCTCTGACGGCTCCTTCTTCAAAATAATTTGTTTTGTAAATAATTTATTTTCCTTTCATCAAAAGACCCCGTTAAAGGCCACTGTATTTCTGCATTGTCTTTAGTATATTTGTTCCATAATATATTAAACCAAATAGGAGTAAGATCATGTTTAACATACATATCAAAACTAGGACTGCCTTCCGGAGGAGCAGGCTGTCTTTCTTCCAGCCGCTCACTTTTCCGGCGGCAGCACCCAATACATAATTTACTAAAACAAGACATTTTTGTAAATATTCAACAGATCATATCATTCCAACTGCAGTCACACTCATAGACACGTCTACTCACCATACACTCTTTCACTTTTTCCACGTACGAAATGTAGTATACATAGTATACTTAAAGTGCATAAATTTCGATCAAGAAAAATGCTCTGGTCATGACTTTACAATTCCTTACGACATGTCTCATACGCGAACAGAGCCCGTCGACTCCTGTTCGGGGAATCGATCACCCTGGAATCCAGACCTCCAAAAGATTTCACAAAAGAGACAGTCCAGAGACTGCCCTGGGATCATCAGACAGGCGAACCACGGACCCTCTTACAGACTATCCCCCAGTCCTGTGCAGGTTGGTCCAGGCGTTATGGGCGCCACCCCAGACCCTGCACTTACCCAGTTGCTCCTGGGGGCCTTTCCGAAGAGGATCCGGCCGAGTGAGCACCCACCGTGCAACACAAAGGCGTCTGACGTTCTCCCAATTATTCACCAAACAAGTCTGTGGAGTATCTGCCCATGCAGTCACACCTCTGCCACGTCAGACCCCCAGATTCCCTTGTGGTTCACCAACCACCATACCATAGGCAGTTAACTGTTCTTCTAAGCCACTTCTCAAAAGTGCTCATTCCATACCATACAATTCACTCACCTGGTGCACGCAGGTCTGATTGAATGTTCTCCACCGCCAACCTCCTTTATAGACCAACACGGTCAGCTGTTCCCGGGTTAAGCCCGAAGGACTCCGGCGAAGGGTTATTTAGCAGCTGGGAAGGTCTCTAGGTCGAAGAGTGGAATTTTCCGCTTCTACCACAAACTGGTTTCTCAATTAGGATCATTTTCCAATCCACCCCCTCGACCAGAACCCCTCCCCGTCCCTCTTCTCCCGTTTACGGGAAGGGACAACCCTATCGCGGAGTCACGGCGGAGTCGCCAACTGAAGTACTAGAAAAATATACCATGGAGCTATAATTACCAATAGCCCATATAATCACAATTACCATATATAAATAAGTTGGCAATGGAAAAGGTTCAATCGTTTATTTTGCAAAGTACCCTGTACAGGGGAGACTCCCTCTGGTCACAGCTCGCGAAGGTGCGCAGAGGAGACTGCTGGATCATATTCAAAACAGTGCATATATACTTTCGACATACCTCATACAAACCCCGTACATGGAAAAGTACCAGTTCAAGAGGAGCCAGCAGGAAGACCCATATAAGGCACAACAAATTGGTTAGAACTCTGCTAAAGCTATTCTGGGGGTAGGTCAGTAAAGTGCCTCCCTTTCGTTCTGGTGCATGGGAGTACGGGCACGGCGCCTGCAGGAATGTGCTCATCCTATAAGAAAGAGCAGATGTGACCTTGGGCTTCCTAAGTTAGAATCACTGCTTTGTTCATAGCCTAGGCCAACCTTTCTGACTCTTCTCTCAGCAGCATGTCACGTGCTTTCTTTACTAACGAAAGAGGCCTTGGGAAACGAAACCAAGATGGCGTTGGCTCAATTCGGGCCCGATTCTCAAGATGTACATAGGTCGAGTGTATTTACAAGGGGTTTTGATAGAAGTGGCAGATA
Organism: Lissotriton vulgaris; assembly: GCF_964263255.1. Classification (NCBI taxonomy): domain Eukaryota; kingdom Metazoa; phylum Chordata; class Amphibia; order Caudata; family Salamandridae; genus Lissotriton; species Lissotriton vulgaris. The sequence continues at coordinate 42,156 of NW_028251641.1, read as the reverse complement.
TATATTGGATGTGTTATGACAACTTATATAGTATTGATTTTCTAATCCTTCAATGTCTACATACATGCTGGGTACATTTAGGTATATTTAGTTAGGATTGCATCGTAGGAGTACGCATTTTACTGTCATGTATTTTATATGCTTGCTTGTATTCATTGTTTTAGCATGATGGTAGAAATCTACCATCCTTTTACTGTGTTAGTGCTAATAATCATTTATATCTGTTACTGTCTGATGATTGTTTCAGCACACCTATTTTGCACTAGAATGACGCTGGCTAAATAAATACTTATTGAGAAACGTCCCCACCATTTATTCTGTGAATCTCTCTGAGATGAAGTGAACACGAGTGACTGAGCGAAAAGTATTGCATTGTTTCCTCGATCCCTGTTGGGACAGGGTTGTCATGTTCAATAGTTGCCAAGAACTAGTCTCTCCTTGGTAAGAGAAGTTTCTAGTGGCACTGTGAGCTAGCTGGTATACAGGCTAACATACTCGGTAGGGGTGTCTAGAATCAGTCTAACCCCAATCCTATAGTATATGTTGTCTAAACACGCAGATCCTATTTAGGTTTAAAGGAACAGCACAACAATAGATGGTGATTGGTGTCCTTGCTGGTGCTATTTCTGGTGCTTGGTGGTTGCTCTACATCTCCCACCTTTCACACTGATGTCATTGAAGGCCTGATGTGATCATTGGCGACTCAAGTAGATGCAAGAGATGTACACGTCATACATCAGCACCTACAGTGTGTTCCCAGATCAGAAGCTTTTGTCTTTCATTGTACTTTGGTGCCCGTTAAATAACTTGGAACTCTACTTCCCTGCCCTGATATGTTATCTGTCCTGCGAAGCCGCTGATGCCAATGTATGTAAGTAACTTCCACCATTCTCGTAATCCTTTGTTTCCAGCCCCTGTGCCAAACTCTCAGCACCAGTATTTACCTGCTCCCTGGCCCTTGTCTCTTGCAGACTTTACCTTTGGTAAAGCTCTGCAGCCAAGATCATTTGCTAATATTGACCTGAGGCCTGGAAGATTGCCTCTCACAGAGGAGCCGCTTTTACATACTTCATTCCCGGACATTTTCCTACTCACATATCTATCAGGATGTGGTTCAATGTAATATATACACATGCATTTTCCATTGCTGACGCCTGTTCTTTCTCTGACTTGTTTATATTGGCATCTTACAGCCAGTGCTTTTTGCCAGCCAGGCCTGTCTCATGATAGAGGCGTTCTTACTACCTTGAGTCAGGTGGGTTCAGGGCTCAGTCTTTGAGGTTCTCTAAACTTTTTTTTTTACGGAGTTTTATATAGCGCGAACTCGACCCGCTACCAAGTATCAGGACACTTTACATAGCACCAGTTGCGTTACATGAGGACACATTCATTTTTTTTAGGCACGGGGAGATTAGGGGCCAGATGTAGGTAGCCCTTTACCGATCGGAATCGGCCGAAAATACCGATTTTCGGCCGTTTCCAATCGGTAAAGGGCTATGGAGATGTAGGTGCACATATTCGGTAATTTTACCGAATCGGTATTATTACCGAATCGGTAAATTTACCGAATCGGTAATATTTACCGATTCGGTAAAATTACCGAAAATGCTATAATGATATGTGTGTAGCCAATTTTCCATTGGCACATGGCTTTCAGAATCGGTATTTTACCATGGAATACAAATCCATGGTAAAATACCGATTCCTGTGTACATGCACATCTGTGCATGTACACATGTGCCATGTGACAGACAGACGTGACCTTAGGGCATGTCTGTGTGCCACATTGCACACATGGCCGTTTTGGGGGTGCTAGAGGGTGTCAAAGTGACACCCCCTGCACCCTTGACAAACTCGGTATACCGATTCGGTATTTGCATTGAATCCTATGGGCTTCAAGGCCCATAGAATTCCATAGCAAATACCGATTCGGATACCGAGTTTTAAGGTATCGGTAAAAAATCCAGATGTTGGTACCTACATCCCATTTACCGATTTTGAAATACCGAATCGGTAAAATTCGGTATTTCAAAATCGGTAAATGTGATTTACCTACATCTGGCCCATAATGATTTGCCCAGAATTACAGGATGTTCAGCGTCGTTGCCGAGACTCGAACCCGGTTCCCCAGATTCAAGGTCGACCGCCCTAGCGGTCAGGCCAACTCCTCTCCTCTTTCGTGTTGAGCACTCAGCACTCTCCTCTCTTGCCAGTCAAGTGATGACATGAGCTTCTGCTGGTGTTTTAATGCCCATTCTATCGCCTTAAAACAATAATTGCATCTTTTATATAGCATACTACTAGCTTTGTCACCTTTAATACATTAAACTGGACGCCTGAGAGAAGCTCTATTGTAGTGAAATAGTCCTTAATATGTATGTATGTATGTATTTTTTTACACTAGCAGCGTGTCATTTTGAGCAGAAATGCTGTGCAGAAGAACAGCCAGTACTTAGCAGGATGTATCAAAAGGTTCAAGTGGAGCAAGTTGAGCAGTTATACGTTTTTTCAAAGGTTTATTAATTGGCATTATGCTGCTGAATAAGGAGTGAATAGGCATTATGCTGCTGAATAAGGAGTGAATATTTCTATACTAATAGAAGAGTTGAAAAGCAGGCTTGGACTTTTCGCTAAGCAGACAAAGTTCAGGCTGTTGAGAGGAGAGTGGAGGGTCTTAGATGAGGTGATGAGAGCAGATGTGAAGGGAAAGCAGAGGACCTCTGCTTAAGAACAAATCAGCATGAGGGTCCAGAGGGCTGCCCAACCGCAAGAAGGTGTCAGACAATCTGATGTGTGATTGCAAGTAGGAATTTAAGATAGGGTAAGGGGATGAGGGCTGCATTTGGTCTGCACAGAGATGGTGGGAGAAACCAAGCGCTGAGATGATGTTCCAATGTGAGGTGTTGTAAGGATGCAATCGTAGAGGACCCATGACCGCAGCCTGAGGGACTCCAACAGGAAGAATAGTTGGTGGATGTAGGAAAGCACCCCTCTTTGACATGGCCACCCACATTTATGCCTGATATTTGATGCAACTTTGACTGAAGTGTCCTGGGATCCTGCTAGCCAGGTCCCCATCTTTCCCAAAAACAAGGCAACTGTGTAATCGTTCCACAATTCAGACCTTCAGCACCCCTGTGAGTCCCTAGTAAATGGTACCCCTTGTACCTAGGGCATAGATACTAAAGTAGGCCCATAAGGGCTGCAGCATGTATTGAGCCACCCTAAGGGGACCCACCACCAAACTCATGCAGACTGCCATTGCAGGCTGCGTGAAATAGTGCAGACAAAAGTGAAAACACGGCATGGCACACACCCCGTGTGCCATGTCCCCAGACACTGCATGAAATATATGTAAGTCACCCCTACAGCAGGCCTCGCAGCCCAAAGACAGTGTGCATTATATTACCTGTGAGGACATAGCTGCATGAGCAGATATGGCCATGTGCTGTCTAGTCCGATTGCTAGATAGAACAAGTGAACAGGGAAGCCATCTTGACTACATGTACTGGGTACTGGTCATTACAAGTTCCCTAGCTACATGATGGATTTACTGAAACCTATTACCCGGAGGCATAACACAGGCCCCCGCAGCCCCCCCAGTGCGGGGGGGCCCCAAGCTCCAGGGGGGCCCCCCTCAGCATTGCACTCTGGTCGGAGAGCTCCTGATTGAGCTTGGAGAAGGCCCCTCTACGTACAGTGCAGGGAGGTCCCCTCAGTTTTCGTTATGCCAGTGCAGATACCTTGTCTTAATAAATCCATACTGATGCCAGTAGTGGATTTATTAAGACATGCACACTAGGTCATGCGCCTCGTGATGTAATTTCTAGCAAAAAGTGCAGTCTGAAGGTTTGTTGCCAATTAGCACAAAGATGACACGGGAGGTTGTAGAGAGAAATATATGTTGTGTATGTCAGAGTTGATAACACTGTAAAAAAATAACATTGTTATTTGCTTTTACATTCAGCAAAGCTAAAAGCGGCGATCTTCTGAAGCAATGCTTAGCAGAGAGGTTGTGGTGTAATGGCCAGAACCAGGGCCGGACTGAGAACCAAAACCGGCCCTGGCAAAGTGCTCGGCCGGCCCCCTGGGGGTGCGACCGAGCTCTTTGCCGGGGCCGGTTTTCGGCTGATTTTGTTACAGGTCCGATTTTGCAGCTATGCTGCAAAAACGGCTGTGTAACAAAATCGGCCCCCTGGGCCCAAAACCGGCCCCACCCGTGCGGCGCACCGGGGGATTGCCCGGTGCCCGCAACGGCCAGTCCGGGCCTGGCCAGAACTGCCGACTTTGAAGCTGGGGAAGCAGGTTCAAATCTCAGTGTCCGTTCAACATCCTGTGATTCTGGGCAAATGACTTACTCTCCCCCGCCTACAAAAATGAATGTGTCCTTGTATAAGTGTGGCTCAGGGGTTAGAGGTGGCAGACCCGGAAGCTGAGATCGGCCCTGGACCAGGGTTCAATTCCCCGCCTCGGCGGGTCTTGGGCTAAAAATTCCATGGACTCGATAATTCTCGCTCCGGTGCCTTCTCGACTCACGGGTTCACACTCTGCGACTCTGGGCAATAGCTTGCTTAATCTCCACAACGGCCCCTCGCGGCGGGATGCCTGGCTTTCACCTTGTGGATACCCTGCTATCTCACAGGGGAATACCAGGACGGGTTCCCTAAGCAAGCGCCGGGACACCCACTGCGGGTAGCTGTGCGCTATATAAGCTCAAATACATTTACATTTACATTTAATGTAACAGGTGAGCAACTAAAGCGCTCCCATACATTGGGGTTGAGTTTGAGCAGTATAAAACTGCAAAGCAAAAATAAAGTCTGAAAAAAAGCAGCAGCAAGTGAATTAGTGGGGTGATGGGTCAAGCAGGGGAGCGGGAAGGGGAGACGGGCAAGCAACGGCAGGGGAGGGCGGGAGGAAGCAACAATGAAGTGGAAACCAAAAAAAGTACTGACTGCTCCTATATCTGGAGACGAGGGACAGGGCAACCAGCAGGGACAAGGGAGGTGGTGGGGGACGGGTGAAGCAACAACGGGGGAGGGCAGGAGGAAGCAACAATGAAGGGGAAACAAAAAAAAGTACCTCAATCGAAGCAGAATCAGCGGAAGGAAACTTATATAATATGTACTTGATCCATCCTCTAGCAAAGAGAGGAACGCACAAAAAGGAAGTGAAGCACCCATGCATTTACCAATGAGAAGCAAGGAAATGGGAGTGACAATCAAGCCAGCCAATGGCTGCAGCCCCTTTTGTGTATACAATATCTCTTTCAAGCGAGAGTGCATGCGCTGTCGCAAGCGACACCTAAAAAGGATAATAAGTACTGGGAGAAATGAGTGCAACCGTATTAATGTATACAAAAAATACTCAGGGGAAAGATTCAATTAATATAAAGGAGTCTGAGTTTGATAACAGCTGGCCTCAACAAACGCTGTAAATCATGACAAAATTAACGTGAACACATATATAAAGCATCAGAAACTAAGGGAGCACTAAAAGAATCCAATTAAATATGGGCCTCCTGTTTGGAAAAGTACTTAACAAATAGTGCGTCCGTGGCTGGTGGAATTTATCCACCCTGGTCTCACGCCTTTTAATTCAAATTATTGAGGTGTTTGTCCTTATATATTTATCTTTTTTAACTGTATTTTATTAGTTTTGCAGAAAACAAACAGCGCAAATGATCTGGCCTGCCAACATCTTTACAACCAGGAGTGTTCAAAAGGATGTGCCCATCAGCAACACAATTAGACCAAGACAAGAAACAGAGAACATGAAAATGGATTCCATCTGTGCTGGTCCATATTTAATTGGATCCCTTTTAGCAATTCCTTCACTTAGGTCTCTTTGTGTAAACGTTCAATAGTTCCATCTCTATTTATTCTATAGATGGTTTTCATATCATTTCAAGTGCATGCGTATCATTCTTTTTCAATAAATTACTGCCTCAGTGTGCAGTGCCACCTGTGTACTCACTGACAGGGGTTGACACACTGGCTTATCATTTCCACATTATTTACCGCTTTTATGGTGCCTGGCTGTCATTTCTTCTTTATTTGCAGCTTTTATGGCGCCTGGCTGTCATGTCTTCATTATTTACCGCTTTTATGGTGCCTGGCTGTCATTTCTTCTTTATTTGCAGCTTTTATGGCGCCTGGCTGTCATGTCTTCATTATTTACCGCTTTTATGGTGCCTGGCTGTCATTTCTTCTTTATTTGCAGCTTTTATGGTGCCTGGCTGTCATTTCTTCTTTATTTGCAGCTTTTATGGCGCCTGGCTGTCATGTCTTCATTATTTACCGCTTTTATGGTGCCTGGCTGTCATTTCTTCTTTATTTGCAGCTTTTATGGTGCCTGGCTGTCATTTCTTCTTTATTTGCAGCTTTTATGGCGCCTGGCTGTCATGTCTTCATTATTTACCGCTTTTATGGTGCCTGGCTGTCATTTCTTCTTTATTTGCAGCTTTTATGGTGCCTGGCTGTCATTTCTTCTTTATTTGCAGCTTTTATGGTGCCTGGCTGTCATGTCTTCATTATTTACCGCTTTTATGGCACCTGGCTGTCATCAAACTGAAGCATCTTTCGATTGATTGGAAATTTCCCTTGAGCATTGTGTGTGTACATTTACATGGCCTGCCCTCATTACTCACTATACTTGTTATTCTTTTGTATTTCTGTCCTGATATATCATGCACTGGTGTGGCCATCTGGCATACTTTTCTAAATGTCCACTATGTCTCCTCTGGTCCCTACTTGGCCTCTTTTGATCTGGGTTGAACAAAATGTTTTCCTTTGTTGTACAGACCCTTGTGTATGCACTCTGATTACTCATGTCCTGATGATGACCTCCTGATTTTCTTTGAGGTTGAAACACCACAGACACAGGGAGTCAACTGGATGATAATATAAGTCCTAACACCTCAGGAATATATACTAACACATTTTCTGTTTAATGCATATGTTATCCTATTGCCCCTTTCTTGTGTATGCATGTTTTTTCACTTTACAAATCATCGCTGCTTGAGCACTTAGAACCTCCGTTTTATATATTTGTCTTCTTGGAAAGATTTAATAAATTATTTTAAGTAATTGCTGGCAGAGACTGTGGGTCAATTCTACTGTTGAGATAATGTTACACATCTCACATATACCTACATGTGGTGACCAGAGGTACCACTGGAAGCCACTGTTGTCTACACACATTAATGCCTTTGGCTTCTGTAGGGTTGTCTGGGAAGCTCCAGTTTGGATACATATCTCGCTGGCAGGAGTCAGAGCAGTGTAAGGTCTTCTCAGGGAACTGATGTGGGCAAAGCACTCAGAAGACAGTAAAACACAGCAATGCATACAACATTTAATAACTGAATATCCAGTCTCTGCTTCACTTTATAGAAAGAAAAACACTTTAGTTCACATATGGCACAATAGAGTGCATGAAATGATGACAGAAAACCCCATAATTCTCTTCTTCCTAGCTGCACATCTGACCTTGAATGCTGTTATAAAGTGTGTGTACTACATGCCACACTTTCTGTTAATGTTGGAGAACAGGCACAATGTTAGGCGAAGAAAGTACTCGCTGACTTCACGGGCATTGAATACAGGCTCACAGCCGGGGTCCAAATGTTGTTTAGTTGGGATGAAGAGGCAAGCAGGGGGAGAGGAGTTGGCCTAACGACTAGGGCGGAAGACCACTAATCTGGGGAACTGGGTTCGAGTCTCGGCAACGACGCTGAACATCCTGTGATTCTGGGCAAATCACTTAATCTCCCTGCACCTAACAAAAATGAATGTGTCCTCATGTAACACAACTGGTGCTATATAAAGCGCTCTGATACCCGATACCTTCGGGTCAAGTTCACGCTATATAAAACTCTGTAAAAAAAAAAAAAAAACATGCACACAAATTCAGAACTTTGGCACCAGCCTTTAGGAGCATGCACCCGATAAGGAACCTTGCTCGATCCTCAGAATCACCCTCAGATCCTCCCCAGCATGAAGTGACCAGTAAAATGGTCACTTCTCGGAGGGGGGGGGGGGGGGGTTGTATGCGGCCTGTCCGGTGCTCTGTGTCTTTGTAACTGGGCTTCTAAAGTCCAGTAACTCATGGGGCAGTTGTTGGAGGATGGAATATTTTTCTGGGACCTGAACACGAGACTTCCTCCTAGTAGAGAAGACACTATTAAAGAGTTCCTGTGACTTACAGCATCTGGTTTCAGGGGTACTTTGATGGTGATTGGGGTGCCCACGGGTGGACATCGACAGCCTCTCCCAGCCAAATAGTGCTAGAGAAATGACCAGGGTTCAAATGTCATTATCTCCCAAAATACTTATCTGATTTCAGTACCTAAACCCCTCCAGCCTCCTGGTGGCCTCTTGTGTCTACCTCTCTGATTCCTGAGGGCAGGGGGTTGAGCTGAGTTGGATCTTAGGGTTCTTGGAGGCGATGCGAAGGGAGCCAGGGGCTTTCTAGAGCACAGATGGGCCAGAGATGAAGGAGTCTCAGTAAGAAATGCAGGATTCACCTACTCTTATCTTGAGCCCCAGATGGTGCAGATTAAGGTAACGATTAAAGGCCTGACTTAGATCTCGGCGGACGGGTTACTCTGTCACAACAGCGATGGATGTACGGTCCGCCAAAGTAATAAATACCATTATATCCTATGGGATTGATATTTCAACGGACGGGGTATCTGTAACTGTTATGATGGGGTAACCCGTCCACTGGGATCTAAATCAGGCCCTAGGTTTTGAGTGAGATCTTGAACAATAACAAAAGAGGAGAGGATGAAGTCTCACGGCTAGACTGCTGACTTTGGAGCTGGGAAACCAAGGTTCGAGTCTCGGGTCGACTCCACATCCTGTGATTCTGGGCAAATCACTTTATCTTTCCATGCCTACCAAGAAATGAATGTGTCCTTCTGTAATGTAATGGTCATGTAAAGCACTCCAATACCTTCGGGTCGAGTTCGCTCTATATAAATCTGCACAAAAAAGAAAAAATAGCTGGCAGTTCTCCTCTGCAAGGCACAGTCCATCACCCTTTTTTTCCTAAGAGGCAGACCTCTCCCCTCCCAGCACAGTCCTGGATGCCTTTGATCAGGATGTAGGTAAGACTTGTCCTAGTTTGAGGGGAAGTATCAGTCTGCTAAAACTCTCCCTCAGCATCTCAGTCCTTCTCATCTTCACTGGTGTGAACATCCTTCCTGGAGAGACTTTCGGAAATAATTATTTGTCATGTGGGTTGGAATTTATGATCAGAGCTCAACAATCCATTCTCCAGCAAGCTTGCATTCTGGGGTCTCCTCTAATCATTTGAAGCAAGGACACATGATCAGTGCAGAGGTCTCGAGCTACAGGAGCCTCATCTGGTCCTGACCAGCCCAGGGAGAGCCACATCTCTCACTCTGTCAGAGGCACAATGACTAGTACAAACAAAAGGTGGCCTGACAACGCCACCCACTGGACCAACACTCCTGAGCTCCCACGGTGCAGATATCTCTGCTGTCTCAATCAAGGCCATTTGTAATTTTGGGCTGCTACAAGTGCTTCATTTAAGCTTTTGAGACTTACCGACACTCACACGGAAAAAAACGTAACAGAGGGAAAAAGCAAGAACCTGCCGAGTGAGATAGGGAGGCAGCGAGTGTCCGTGGTGGATTAAAGAGGCATGAGGTGGAATCAAGACTATGCAGCCTTGATATTCGGCACGCTGACATTAAGTATCGCCGGCCGCATTCTTCTGAGCAGAGCTTCGGGCGCCGGCTCTCATCCCTTTACAAATTAAAAATTAAGCATTGGCTGCTACACACATACATGGTATCAAAATAAACACAATGATGCACGATGTCAGTCATGCACACTGATTTCACACTTCACGACAGCATAGGCCGATGCCCACCTTTTACCTCAATACTCATCTCTCATTGATGGGAGGAATATCTTTCTGACAGCAGAATTGCTTTCCCTCAGGTCTGATCCATCTTTTCGCTTAGCAGTTTCAGGGGGAAACTCTGTCTTTGGTTGCCTTTTTTAATTTTGCTGTAAGGAATGTGGACATTGTTCTGGCTATTGTGATTTTTCTTGTGCTTTTTTTCTCCTAGATCAAGGTACAGACTGGAAGGTCCATATGTCGAGGAAAATGAGGAACACAAATACATCATGCAATAGAGAACCATGATGGATGAAGAATGTGAGGAACATGCATACTGCATGCAATAGAGAATCCTGAGGGACGAGGAATGCGAGGAACACGAACACTGCATGCGATGGGAAACCATGAGGGGCGAGGAAAGTGAGGAAAACAAATACTGCAGGCGATAGGGAACCATGAGGGCGAGGAAAGTGAGGAACACGAATACCGCATGCGATAGGGAACCATGAGGGATGAGGAAAGTGAGGAACACGAATACCGCATGCGATAGGGAACCATGAGGGGCAAGGAAAGTGAGGAACACGAATACCGCATGCGATAGGGAACCATGAGGGGCTAGGAAAGTGAGGAACACGAATACCGCATGCGATAGAGAACCATGAGGGGCTAGGAAAGTGAGGAACACGAATACCGCATGCGATAGGGAACCATGAGGGACGAGGAAAGTGAGGAACACGAATCCCCTGCTACAACTCATGCAGACCAAGGTGACACACGACCTGTACGTCAGAGTCCCACTCATCCACTGTCCACTGCAACCCACCTCCTCAGACCGTTCTTGTCACCGCGGCCCTTCTTCAAACGACAATCTCAGTTGGCAGTGGGCGCCCTGGTGTCAGGATACCCCGTCCCGCCAAGGTAGGCCAGAGACCCTGGCCCTCAGGCACGTCCACTCCGCCTTCGCTCAGTCCAGGCCCATCCCTCCGCCGAAGCGGGCAGCCACAGGTGATTTTCTCCGCTGCAAGTTTCCATAATCTAGCCTGGAAGTGATTAGTGCATGGATCAAGGTCTTTCTTGAAGTTGAAGTTGAAGTTAAAATATTTATTAAGTGCACGATTACCAGGCGGTTCCTTGGCGCTAGGGATGCAGACCCAGGAGGGCAGAGAAGAGCGCTAGAGCGGGAAAGCTTGTGAGAAAAGTAGGGTCTTCAGTGCTTTGCGGAACTCAGGATAGGAGGCAGAAGACCTAATGGTGAAGGGGAGGGCGTTCCAAAAGGTAGGGGCAAGGACAGAGAACTTCATGCCCCCGGATTTTTTCTTCCTAAAGCGAGGAACAGAGAGAAGAGACTGGGTAGCTCTCTACTAGGAGTGTAAGCTTCAATTTCGGAATTGATGAAAGCCGGAGCTGTTCCGGCGCGGGCCTGGAAGGTCATACATCCCATCTTGAAGAGGGCGCATTCCCGGATGGGAAGCCAGTGCAAGGCTTTGAGTAGGAGAGTGACATGATGGGATTTAGAACGACCATAAATAAGACGGGCAGCTTGGTTTTGGACCAATTGAAGGCGGCGCAGGTCATAAGCGGGAACCCCATTGTACAAAATGTTGCCATATTCCAGGCGTGACAAGACCATGGCCAAAAGGATCAATTTAAGAGCAGAAAAGGAGAAAAAATGGGATATCTTACGGATAGTACGAAGCGTCAAAAAACAAGATGAGACCACTGAACTAATCTGGGAGTGGAGAGTGAGATGTTTATTAAGTGTTATCCCTAGTGTCTTAACTGTAGGAGAAGGTGAAGGACGGGTACCCAAGGAAAAGGGCCAAAACAATGGGGACCAGGGACTGGAGCCGCCACCTGTAAGTACCAGTTCATTTTCATCTGGGTTAACGTAAGTTCATCCAGTTCCTGATAAAAATCATAACCGATTTGAAATTGTGAATGGACTCCAGGGAGGGAGACAGATTAAAAATAGGCTGGAAGTCATCGGCATAGTTGAATACCGTGACCTCCATCTGCTGTAAAGCAAAAATGAGATGGAAGATGTATAAATTAAAAAGAAGAGGGGAAAGGGAAGAGCCCTGGGGAACACCATATTGAACATTGCGTGAGGGTGCGGAAAAGTCGGCCAGATGGACGGCCTGTATTCGATCCCTCAAAAAGGAGGTAAGCCAAGCCAGGGCGGGCCCCCTGATGCCGGCCGCCTCGACACGGGTGAGAAGGATGGAATGGTCAACCGTGTCAAAGGCGGCGGACAAATCAAGAAGGGCCAGTGCCTGGGGCGATTTAATATCCATCCCCTCTCTTAGCTTGTCCATAACAGAGAGGACCACCTTCTCGGTGGAGTGGGATGGACGAAAGCCCGCCTGACAGGGGGCTAAACTACAGCTGCCCTCCACAAATGCACCAAAAACGTTGGTGACGTGGCATTCCAGGACTTTGCCAAAGAACGGAAGAAGGGATATGGGACGATAGTTGGGGAGGGAGGAGGGGTCGGCGCCAGGCTTCTTTAGGATAGGAATTATGGTTGCTGACTTATGAAGATCTGGAACAATGCTCTGTGCCAGAGAGTCATTGATAAAAGTAAGAGGGGGCAGTGGGCAAGCCAGAAAGATCTCCCTCAGAACATATGCAGGGCAGATGTCAGAGGGGGATCCTGACTTGACCCTTGTAATCAGAGACAGAAAAGTTTCCCTGGTCAGGGGGGTATTTGATCCAAATGAAACAGGTTGAACAGTGGTTGGGGATTGATGAAGGAAGGAGAAGGAAGTGGAATATTAGACTTGACAGCAGGGATTTTCTCAATAAAGTAATCACTGAGAGAATCGCAGAAGGATTGGGAAGGGGGAGGTTTAAGAGTGACCCTATCTGAGGAGGCTAACTCATGGACAGTGGCAAAGATTTCTCTAGGTTGGTTTTCGGCCGAGAGAATTTTTGAGGAGAAGTAGTCGGTCTTAGCAAGGAGTATGGCTTTTTTATATTCATTGGAGATGGAAGTGTTCTGAAATTTTAACACAGGGCAGTAGGCGCGTCTCCAGGCGCGCTCAGCCTGCCGCACTTTGAGTTTTTTTTCCTTAAGCTCGGCGTTAAACCATCTGTTAGCGACGTGTACCCGCCTAGTTCTTACGCGCCTGAGCGGGGCCACTTGGTCACATGCTGTGGACAACCAGTTGTTGATGGTGTCTGCTTGAGATGAAGGGGAAAGCTCTGAGAGGTTGGGACAAGAAGCTAAGAGGGAGGAACAAAGAGAAGGCCCGTCTACATGGTTCCATTTATGGGCCCAGGTGTTTCTAGGAAGGGGAGGTCTTTTGGCAAGACTTTGGTCAAGGAAAAATGAGACCAGAGAGTGATCAGACCAAGAGCAGGGCCACCAGAGATAGGATATCTAGGGTCTTCCTCAATATTCTCAGGATTCCAAAACATCTACCTGCAACCCTTTTGATTTGGGTCTCAAAAGATAGTCTATGGAAATCTGACCTAAGCCTACTGGCCACAAAGCCGATGACCAGATATATGGTGTGTTTCCGACTATCAGTATTTCCGTCTTGTTTCCGTTGAGCCTTAGACAGTTATCCGTCATCCATCCCGCGAATTCTTTTAGGCAGTTCGCAAAGCTACTGGCCGCTAGAGCAGATTTTGTGTTAAGGTGACCACAAGCTGTGTGTCATCTGCGTATGACACTATTGTCACGCCATGCTTCTCCATTATTTCGGCCAAGGGGCGACATATAAATTAAACAGCGTTGCGCTCAATATTGAACCCTGTGGAACTCCTTGTGCCAGTTTGATGTGTTTGGAGGTGTGTGTGGCTTGTGACACCTGAAAGCTTCACCCATGCAGGTAAGAAGCCCTCCATTTCAGGGCCGTCCCATCCACTTATGCTGAGGAATGTGAGAAACCTGAATACCACATGCGATATGGAACCTTGAGGGGCAAGGAATGTGAGGAACACGAATACCACAGGTGATAGGGAACCATGATGGGGGGATTTTGAGAAACACGAATACCACATGCGATAGGGGACTGTTGGGGGGAATGTGAGGAACACGAATACCACACATATTAGGGAACTATGAGGTGCAAGGAATGTGAGGAACACGAATACCACATGCGATAGGGAACCATTAGGGGCAAGGAATGTGAGAAACACGAATACCACATGCGATAGGGAACCATGAGGGGCAAGGAATGTGAGAAACACGAATACCACATGCGATAGGGAAACATGATGGAGGGATGTGAGAAACACGAATACCACATGTGATAGGGAACCATGATGGGAGGAATGTGAGAAACACGAATACCACGTGTGATAGGGAACCATGATGGGGGGAATGTGAGAAACATGAATACCACGTGTGATAGGGAACCATGATGGGGGAATGTGAGAAACACGAATACCACACATATTAGGGAACCATGAGGTGCAAGGAATGTGAGGAACACGAATACCACATGTGATAGGGAACCATGAGGGGCAAGGAATGTGAGGAACACGAATACCACATGCGATAGGGAACCATGAGGGGCGAGTAATAAGAGGAACACGAATACCACATGCGATATGGGACATTGAGGGGCAAGGAATGTGAGGAACACAAATGCCACATGTGATAGGGAACCATGATGGGGGGAATGTGAGAAACACGAATACCACATGTAATAGGGAACATTGATGGGGGAATGTGAGAAACACGAATACCACGTGTGATAGGGAACCATGATGGGGGGAATGTGAGAAACACGAATACCACATGTGATAGGGAACCATGAGGGGTGAGGAATGTGAGAAACACGAATACCATGTGTGATAGGGAACCATGATGGGGGAATGTGAGAAATACGAATACCACATGTGATAGGGAAGCATGAGGGGTGAGGAATGTGAGAAACACTAATACCACATTCGATATGGAACCTTGAGGGGTGAGGAATGTGAGAAACACAAATACATGATCCTTCTACCATCGGTGACTGAACTTCTCAATCTCTCGCTAGATTTGGCCCTAGTCCCTAAATTGTGGAAGCACGCAATCATTAAGCCTCTACAAAAGAAACCCAATCTCGACCCTACCATTTTGAATAATCTCTGTCTCATCTCTCTCTTACCATATCTGGGCAAACTTCCGGAGAAGCCTGTCAACCTTTCTCTGACCAATTTCTTGAAGTCTAATGACACCTTTCATGCCTCCCAGATGGGCTTTCGAGCCGCATACAGTACTGAGTCGGCACTACTTTCAGTCACTGAGGACCTAAAATCGATACTTGATGAGGGTCGGTCTGCCGCCATCCTCTTGCTGGACCTCAGCGCCGCCTTCGACATCGTACATCATACCATCCTAAATTGGAGATTAGGGGAAGTTGGTATTCAGGAAAAAGCCTAGGATTGGCTTGCCTCCTTCCTGGAGAACAGAACTTTCCAGGTGATGGAAGGGGACTGTGTCTCAGAGCACCTCCCTATCACATGTGGTGTACCCCAGGGCTCGTCCCTTAGCCCACCCTTATTTATTATCTATGTTCGACAGCTGGCTGAGGGGCCAGCAGGAATATGGAATATCAGTGGAGTCAGATGCTGATGACACCCAGCTAGTTGTGTCTTTTACCATCGGCTCAGACCCTAGCAATAATCTGCTGCCCGGTTATCTGGAGATAGTGGTCAATTGGATGTCCACCAGCAAGTTTGAAACTGAATGGTGGTAAAACTGAGCTCATGCTGCTTGGAAATCTGGGCATCCACTCACCCCTGACACACTGGCCCAAATGTATGGGAGATCCACCCATCCCTTAACCAGCCACAAAAAATGTGGAACTTGGCTGGACGATTCCCTCACGCTGGATTACCAATCCAAGAAGGTCACAGGGACACGTGTCCCCCTTCTTAAAATGTTTAGTAAAATCATTGATTTCATCCCTGAGCACCTGAGGAAAACGGTGATTCAATCCCTCCTCATCTCACAACTGGATTATGGAAACTTGTGTATCTGGGTTTACCTAAGTATGTGTTAAGGAGACTCCAAGTGGTACAAAACGAGGCAGCTAGACTCCTGTTAAAAATTCCTAACCGCATCTCTGCAAAGGAAGCACTTAAACAGCTGCACTGGCTGCCTATTATAGCTAGAGTCAAGTTTAAAACCCTCTGCATAGCTCGCAGAGCCATTAATAACACTAGGCCAGAAAAACTGAGGAATCTGATATCTAGGTACACCCCTACTAGACACCTCAGATCTCCCAACAACAGCTACTTAAGACAACCAGAAGTAAAAGGGCTAGATGGGGCTGCAGATTTTTCGCCCATCCTAAGCTGGCAGCACTGAGAAAAGAAAACGAAAAGGGACAAAAAAATACGAAATTTTCGAATCCACATGCTGCGAAAAACATATTTGCCTAGTTCCATGCATATGAAGGTAAAACATCCTGGTAAAAGGAAACTGGTACAACTTTTAAACAGGGAAGGACAGTGTACATATCCACCTGAAGGTTACCAGGACATTCATGATCAGTCAAGCTGCCACCACCCCATGTCTGGCTAAGGAGGGCAGCCATGACTTTGGGATTCAGCGACCGACTTTGGGTACCACCTCAGCCTAAGAGCCCAGTTCTGGGGTCTTGAGCCATAAAAGAGGGAGCAGGGTCAGAGGGTTCGCATGAATGTCCAGCTTACTGAGGGAACGCAACAGAGGATTTACAGGTGCCAAGACAAGACAGGACAACATGGCTGTCTAGAGACATGCAGGGGCTTCTTGTCCCAACACCCATCCTGGGATGCAAGAGTTGGGCAAATGTCCTCTCTTCAGAACTGCAATTAAAGGGATCTGTAGAGGAGTAAGCACCTTTATGTTCCTAATTAGTGATAATATAACTGAACAATCACTCTGGCATTGTATGTTTTTTTGCAAGTTTTTAAATATTTTCGTGCAGACATCTACTTAAACCTTTAGTAAAGAAGAGGGGGCACCGCAGGAGTGGAGAAGATTTGTTTTTCCAACAATTTTGGAAATTCCCTAGACATATGTTTTTGGGTCATCTCCTTTTTATATCTGCAGTAAGAACTAGAAATGTATTGGACACGTACATCTTGGTTTTTTTGGTTTACATTTTTTTTTATTATTTTCTGTTGCATCCTACAAATGACACATAAGCAAATCAACAATCCATACCACACCCTTTCCACCGGTATCCTTCTCCCCCCAGTCGGTACATCTCTGAGGTGGGACAATGTGTCCATGTAAGCTGGTAAGGGCGATTTGTCTCGTCACGATGCAGTTAACAACCCCAAACCCCAACCGGACCCCAACCCCTCCCATCCTCGCGTATTTAGTCCCACACTATCGCATTGTGAGAATGATACTTATACCTGTGTGATTCATTGAAGGTGTGCTTTGCGGGCCGCGCAATGTAGGCTGAGCTGTGTTCATGCCTATTCAATAAAGTGTTTAGCAGTCCAATGGATATGTGGCGCATTGTGCATATGCAACCCTCTTGCTCTACTGACACATAATATATACAGGAAAATTCTTGGTTTATGGTTGTCTGGATGTTTATGGTCCCAAGATGCCGGGTTGACATTATCTTTAATGTTAACAGTGAGGAAATATTCCATGTTTTAAAGGGGAAGGGCCCAGTGATTGTGCTAAGGAAGTCACTGCAAATCAGAAGTCACTCATGGAAAAGACCGTGATTAGAGGCGCGCTATTTCTGATAGGTTGTTCAACCCAGTCTGAGCGCTGTTGAATTTTAAAATTAAATAAGCCTCTTTCTGAAGCACCACACGTTCAATATCTTGGCATCGATTTGTGGAGTGTATTGTGTCTAGAACAGACCACTTGAAATCATGTTCATTGTGGCCCTTCTCCAAAAAGTGCTCGACCATCGGAGCTGTCATCACTTTTTGCTTGATGCGAGACCGATGTTGGCTAATTCGATGATTAATCTGTTGGTTAGTCTTGCCAACATAAATCTTCGCGCAGGGGCACAGTATCACATAGACGACATTCTTCGTCTTACAATTAGTGAACTCATTGTGTGACCATTTAATGCCTTGGTGGATAAATTCTTTGCCCTCAATTGTATTGGGGAACGCGACACAATTGCCACACTTGTGGTGGCCTTCAATGGGTTTAAGCTTCCATTGTGACAGCAAGTCATTCTTAGGTTTGGATATGGCAATATCAGCTCTGACTAGTTGCTGACCAATACTCTGGTTCTTTTTGTATGCGAAGATCGGCTTGGGGAACGGACAATCCAACCCCTCCAAAAGGTGCCAATTTTTCAGCACCGCCTGTCTAAGTTTGTGGGTGTCAGGACAGAATGTGGAAACGCACACAAGTTTCTCTAATCGTGGGTGTTTCTTAACTTCCAATAGGCATTCATGAGGAGTATACCTAGCTCGTTTAAAGGAATGTTTAAGGAGATTTTTGGGATAGCCTCTTTGTTGCATGTCAGAACAGAAATTGCGGGCATGTTTGTCATAATCTTCTATGTCAGAGCAATTCCTCCGTATCCTAAGCAATTGCCCGTACGGCAAGTTAGACTTAAGGTTTCTCGGGTGTGCGCTTCTGTGATGTAAGATAGTATTCCTATCCTATCAGTTAATTTTTTGAACAACAATGTTTTAAGTTGTCCCTGGGCGCACGTAAGCTCGACGTCTAGAAATGTCATGCGACTGGGGCTGTGTTCAATGGAGAATTGTATATCTCTATGTCTGGTATTAAGCCAGGCATGGAATGTCAAGAGTTCGGTCTGGCTCCCCTGCCACAGGAGCCAGACATCATCGATGTAACGATACCATTGTATGATATGATGTTTGAAGGGGTTATTCACCTCAACAAACTTCTCCTCATACTGTGCCATGAAGAGGACTGCCATGGGGGCATGGCTAAGGCACCGATGTAGGTGGAAGCGGGACTCCGGAGCTCCTCCGCGCCCGCCTCGCACCACCACACATCCTGCGCCCCGGCTCGAACCCCGAGCCCACGAGTACATACAGGAAGGTCTCGGGAGCACGAGGGGTAAACCTGGAGTTCCGGGGACCCCCGTAGCTGCCCCCACCGAACTTCTTGTGAAGAGCGCGGCACCCGGAGGAACGAGCGCCCAAAATGGCGGCCACCGTCCCGGCCTGAAATGCCTGGCGGCGGTGCCCTGTCAGCGTTAAGAGCCCTGGGACACTGTGGCTTTTGGCCGTTTGCCTGCGGAGGTCCCTTGAGTCCACTGGAGGTGAGGAGAGTTGGCGGGCGCCACAGAGTGAGCGGGACCGGAGAGCGAGGGGCAGCCGGTCTGCCTGACCCCAAGATGGCGCCGCCCGAGTGACAGTGCCTGCCTCAACTGCCGATCGCGGAGTCCCTGGGGCCTTGTGGGGTGCTGAGCCCGCCCTCCGGACAGTGGGATAGTCCGGGGGCCCCCTCGCCCGAGGAAGCGCGGAGCCCACAACACCAGCAGGCTAGCGACGCTTGAAAGTAGATGGTTGGGAGATTGGAGGAGGAGACACTGGCCACCTACTCCTGAGAGGCACCCGGACTGAAGGCGGGAGGAGGCGGCTGCCTGACTGGAGACGCCCGCATACCAGGAACCACCCCGGGACTGGTGCTTGCAAGCGCGAAGACAGCCTGTGACGCCCAGACGGGGGTGAATTTGCCAAGCGACCGAACGGGGAGCACTGGTGCCCCGCTGACCGGGTGGAGTGGGGCCTAACCCCTGCGCTGCTTGGAGACTGTGGGCCCCGCCTAGCAAGGGCCCGGAGGCGTGGAAGGGCAGAGTGACTGCGACGGACCTAGTGGGGAGAGCGGGAGTACCCTGACTCGCCGGCGACCAACACAGGGGCACACAAAGCTAACTGCCCGCCAGAATGGTGCGAGGAGGTAGGAAGAAGGGCTTTGAAGCCCTGAAGTTGGATGACCCGGGCCACCTCGTGGAAGACGATGCACCGGGGACTGGTGCGGGGAGCTCGGCCTGCCCACGGGATCTGTCCTTGGCGGACATCATGCAGGCGATTGTGGCGTCGCGGGAAGCTCTCGAAAAGCGCATGGACATCATTGGCTCAGACCTAACATTGCTGAAGGATGACCATAGGAAGCTAAAAGAGCGAGTGGCGACCACGGAGGTAACCCTGAAGGATCTGCCCGGGGATGTAGCTGCTCTAAAGACATCATTGGCGGAGATGGCGCAGAAGGTACGATTGCTGGAGCTCAGAGCTGAGGACAGCGAAGGACGCTCTAGATGCAATAACCTCCGCCTTGTGGGGGTCCCAGAAAAAGTGGAGGGGCAGGATGCGGTCTCCTACCTGGAGGGTTGGCTGCGGTCTGAGGTAGCCCCAGAAGGACTTTCCCCGTTTTTCGTCATTGAGCGGGCGCACAGAGTCCCTGCGCGCCCTCCCAAGCCGGGAGGACCGCCACGACCGATAGTACTGCGTCTCCTGCACTTCCGAGACAGGGACCACATCCTCCGGAGGGTACGGGACCTGCCGGACCTAGGGATCGACAACAGTAGGGTCATGGTCTTCCCGGACTTCACTAGGGATGTGCAAAGACAAAGGGCCTCCTTCCTGGCGGTCAAGCGGAAACTGAGGTCGCTACAGCTGCCATATGCCATGCTGTTCCCGGCGCGGCTGAGGGTCATTGCTGGGGAGCACACCCACTTTTTCCTAACACCTCAGGAGGCCTGGAGCTGGTTGGATGCCAGGGGGGAGTCGAGCGCCGATCCCCCCCCGGCGACATCACCCAGGAGGCGTTCTACGGAGATGACGCCGACACGAGGTTCTGGTTCCCCATTGGGGTGGCAGCAGGAGAGAGCTAAGGCGGTGCTGGCAGTGGGGGCCATCAGCCAGGGGGACGCCAGCCCCTCCAGCAGCGCATCGGAGCAGTCGAAGGCCAGTGCTCCCAGCCCAGGCTCCAGCAGTGGACACAAGCTTTCAGAGACGGAACTGCCGGTGGTGACTCCCCAAACAGCTGATGGAATCCTTGGCTGAGCTGGATCGCAGGACTCTGTTCATGAATGTAAGGTACTGGGGTGCGGGTGCGGATGGGGGCTACCTCCGGACGCTATGCAGTGAGAAGTGGATAGCTCCTGGGACTTGTCAGTGAGATGTGGGTGGAAGGGAAGAGCCGGGAGGCCTCTCCTGAGTGTTTTTTGGGGGGGCGGGGCGGGGGCGGGGGGCCTCAGGCCTGCCTGGGGTAGGCGTCACTGCCACCCTAGCCCTATTCTACTGTGATACACCTTTGCTACTTAAGTTTGGATGGGGTTTCCATGTTGGTTGTCTGTCCTGGGGTGTGGGAGTTGGGGTAGTTTGCTTAAACGGGTTGGGGGGGATGGGGGTGGGACCTGGGAGTGCTGGGGGGTTCACTGAGGGGGTCAATGGAATACGATGGACTCTACAATGGGATCCGACTTAGGCTACAAATGTCTCACGTGGAACGTAAGGGGAATGCATACAATGCATAGGCGACACAAGAACCACTCCTATTTAGTCAGGCGGGGCATTCACATCGCATTCCTCCAGGAGACGCATCTGCTAGCGAATATCTCACGCGCTCGATCTCTGGCCATAACCCGCTTCTTGTGCGGCTGCGCTGGTCGCAATACCGCCCGAGGATCCCGGCCTGGAAACTGCGCCCCGAGGCGCTGGAAGACCAGCTCTTCCAAACCGCAATAGCCTCGGGCATCGACGCGTACTTCCAGATCAACGCGGGCACGGCGTGCTCGGCCACGACGGAATGGGACGCCTTCAAATCGGTGTTGCGGGGCCAATGCATAGCAACGGCGTCGGGTGTGCGGAGAACCTTGCTAGAGGACATCACGAGGGAAGACGAGAAATTAAGAGGGCTGGAGAGGGCGAGGCCTGAACGACCGGACACACATGAGGCCCTGCTGGAGGCACGAGAGGCGGTGGCAGCGACGGTGGAGCGCCTCCGGTGCTTCGACTACAAGGCCTACCTTACACGCGCACACTCGGAACGCGACAAGTCAGGAGCTCTTCTGGCCTGGCTGGCCAATCTGGCTCGCCGGAGCTCGGTCATCCTAGAACTCAGAGACCACGCGGGGGCGGCACGCTTTGACCAGCAGGGGATTCATGGGTTATTCTATGAATACTACACGGAGCTTTACTGCAGCAGGGTCCTCCCTTCGCTAGATGAATTCCAGGCCTTTATGGAGGATCTTGAGCTCCCGGAGCTGGGGGAGGAGGACGCGAAGTGACTCGGGGACAAGATCGAGGAGAGAGAGGTGCGAGTCGCCATCAAGAGCATGGCGAGGAACAAGACCCCGGGCACCGATGGATTCCCAACGGAATTTTATCTCACCTATGTTGATCTCCTTGCGCCCCGGCTGACGTGGCTATACAACGAATCGAGGAGGCTGGGTAGTCTGCCCGCGACCACCGGTGAGGCGCTGATCGTCCCCCTGCTGAAACCGGGCAAGCAACCATGGGACAGAACGGCGTATCGCCCATTGTCCATGCTCAACCTAGACTACAAGATTCTAAGTAAAATCTTGGCGACACGTTTGCTCCCCCACATGCCCATGCTGGTCCATGCGGACCAGTCGGGCTTTATCCCGGCCCGCAACACGGCGCTTAATGTGAGGCGGCTCCTACATGTGCTGGAGGCTGACACCTACGACGGCGACGAGGCAGTGGTGTTTGCTGTCGATATGGAGAAGGCCTTTGACAGCCTAGAATGGCCTTACCTCTTCCACGTCATGCGCGCGTTGACCCTCGGTGAGGGCTTTGTGAATTGGACGTCGCTGCTCTACCAGAACGCGACGGCGAGGGTCCGAACTGGGCGGGTTATCTCTGAGGTGTGTGTGGTGGGCAGGGGCACCCGCCGGGGATGTCCTCTCTCCCCCCTACTGTTCGCCCTGGCTGTTGAGCCCCTCGCAGCGCGAGCCCGGCTGGGCCGAGCGTTTCGGGGACTAGACGTCTATGGACAAGTGCACCACATCGCATTGTACGCAGATGATCTGCTGATGTTCCTGGCGGACTCAGCTGACTCCCTGCGTGGAGCTAAGGCCCTCCTGCAATCTTTGAGCAGAGTGTTGGGCCTCCGAGTGAACTGGGCGAAATCCCACCTATTCCCGGCCCGCCCACGAAGAATATGCCCACAAACCACAGAGGGAGTGACGTGGGAGGAGAGGAGTCTGCGGTACCTTGGCACCTCGATCTTCCACGATAGGGCGGATATCCTTGAGGGAAATATTGGATCGGCAATCAGGCACGCTAAAGGGAATTTTGACTTTGGGAGCACGCTCCCGTTGACACTGATGGGGAGAGTGGCGCTTCTCAGGATGGTGACCTTGCCTCGGCTGCTTTACTTCTTCGGGACCCTCCCGATCTGGATCCCGGCGAGCTGCGTACGATGGTCATCGGCTTTCTGTGGGGGACGGGCAGACGCAGGGTAGCACATGACACTCTTCTCTACCCTCGGTCGGACGGGGGGCTGGCAGTGCCAGACTATGAGCTCTACTACCTCTCGGCGCAACTGCAATGGCTGACGCAGTGGGTGGCTAGAGCCAGGAGAGGAGAGGACGGCTCGGGTGAACCGGCGGGCCCGGTCCAGGTGTTATCCCGGATTGTCCTGGGACTCCCGATGGGAGATTTCCACCTCACTCAGGAATTTGCAACAGCCCGAAAATGCTGGAACAGGTATCGCCATAGGGGTGGTATTGCGGTTCCATATGCGCCTGAGATCCCACTCAAGCTCTGCGGGGCGCTTCCGCATGGTGGTTCGTGGCACGGACTAGACGGCTGGGACCTGCAGGGGCTGTCGTCCATGGGTGACCTCTACGAGAACGGGGTGCTGTTGCCCTTCGACCTCCTGAAAGACCGCTTCGAGCTGGCGGGGGGGGACTTCCTTCTTCACGCAGCGCTGACGGCGGCGATCCGCAAACATTGGAAAACGGACATGACGGAACCGCCTCTGTCTCTGGGCTGCCAGTATGTAGTGATGATGGCGGGGACGGTCAAGGCTGTCACATGTCTGTATCGACGCATGGTCTCGGAGGCCGTCGCCCCACTGCTGACCCTGAAGGCGAAATGGGAGGCTGACCTGGCGACCGAGATCCCTGAGGAGGCGTGGAATGGTATACTGGAGCGGGCCCGGAATGGGACGCGCAACGCTAGGTTCCAGCTGGTGCACTTTTATGTCCTGCACAGGGCCTACCTGACCCCTGACAAACTACATAAGTACTTCCCAGCCCATCCGGCGTCCTGCCCGCGTTGCCCAGCGGACGTAGCCGATTTCCAACACATGTTCTGGTCCTGCCCTGAGTTGGGTTCCTTCTGGAGAGAGGTAGTGGATGTTCTGAGGGAGGTAACGGAGAGGGACTTACAATTCACCATGGCACACTGCATCCTACACTGGTTCCCACACACATCAAAAAACAAGGTTACCAGCAAGTTTCTGGACCTGGGTCTCCTCCTGGCGAAGCGGGCCATCACGTCCCAATGGAAGGCGACCAGGGGCCCCACGGGAGAGCAGTGGAAGGCTGAGCTACATAAATGGGCCAGGTGTGAGGGAGAACTTCGTATGCAGGCCGCACTCAGGGCAGACAATGACGCGGCTCAGGAGAGGGCCAGGGCATGGGAGAGGCTGGTCCTAGATCTCACGCTTCTGGACGTGGACGAGGAGGACACCCCGGCGCATAGACCAGCTCCGGCGGAGCACCCGCCTGACGGAGGGGTGACCTAGGCCCCCTCCTTTGCTCCCCTATTTCCATTGTGATGACTGACAGCTGGTTGTTGATAGCTCCTGATGGCTCACTTCGGATCTGACCTAGTCAAGAGGGTTGAGGACTCGTACCGGTGGTACTCTAGCACGCCTGGGGGGGGGGGGGGGTGCGGATGGGGGCGGGGGGCGGTTCTAGGAGTGGGAAGGGGGGTAGGAGGGGTCGGGAGAGTTGGGGGGGGCGGGGGGCTGGTTGTTCAGCATGGTACGGAGTGGCTCTTAGTTCATTCGGACAGGGGGCACAGAGGAGGGAGCGGAAGGACTGAAAAGCAGCACTGCCATTTCCCGAACATCTGGTGGTTATTGGACAACGCAGAATTCCCCAGCGCAGTTCTCTATTCATGATATCGCCGCTCAACCTCCGGGGTGTGAGCTAAATGGCTGTGTGACAAGGGGATGGGGAAGCTGCACATATATTGAACAACAACGGAGATGGCGCGAATGCACAGACTGTATCACTTACTTTGCTGCAATAAAAAGATATTTACAAAAAAAAAAAAAAATGAAGAGGACTGCCATCTCCGGGGCATAAGGACACCCCATGGCAGTCCCCTTCACCTGCATGAAGAATTCCCCATTAAAGGTGAAATAGTTCTTTTTTAGCGCTATTGTAGCCAGTTCTAAAATGAATGATGTTGGAACCCGATGGGGTCTGTCTCTTTTGTCAAGGTAGAGCTGCATAACCTCCAATGCCTCTTCTTGTGGAATTTGGGTGTAGAGGGACGTGACGTCCATGGTGACCATTATTTGAGACCGGGCATCAAAAGCGGTACCATCTACTTTGAGAAGAAAGTCAGTCGTGTCCCTGAGATAGGACCTAACTTCCTTGATGAAAGGCTTCAAAAAGAAGTCGACATATTGGGCGATAGGTTCCAAACAAGAGTCGCAGCCCGAAACAATCGGGCGACCGGGCGGCTCATTCAAACTCTTGTGTATCTTCGGTAGAAGATAGAGGACAGGAGTCCTAGGAATTTTTTTTAACAAATAGTCAAATTCTTTAGTGCCTAGTAAAGCCGCTTTCTTTGCCAAGTTCAAGAACCTGGGCAATCTGTCTCTGAATTTGCTTGACAGGGTCCTCAGGTAATGCGCGGTACCAGGTATTGTTTCTGATATGTTTCTCACCTTCTAGTAAATACATCGGGCGGGGCCAGATGACTACCGTCCCACCCTTGTCTGCTTGTTTTATTACAATAGAGGGGTCGTCCTTTAAAGATCTTATTGTCGCACGTTGTTTCTGACTCATATTCTGTTGGGTGAAACTTTTGTTTTTCTCCATTTTGCTGATGGAAGATAGCAGTACCTGTTCAAACGCTACAACTTGTTTAGGAATGTTATTCTGTGGTACAAACCTGGACTTGTTTCTCAAGCCAGTTGGCTCAACATTTTCCATCAATGGGGTATTAGCAAAAAAAGCTTTCTGTCTCACCTTTCGGCAAAATTCCATAGCCTCCATCTTGAGCTTTGTGTAGTCAGTTTTCATACATGGGACAAATTTAAGGCCCAAATTTAGCACTGCTTCTTCCTCAACAGTGAGCACCCTAGATGATAAAATGACTACTGTGCTTTGGCCACTTACGATTTGTAGTGGCTGCTCCGTGTTCGCATATCCCATGGTACCTTGTATCTGGGTTTGGATTGCTTGCCCTGTTCTAAAAAAGACACCCCCTTCTTTTTATTTCTATTATCAGATCCCGAGGAATCTGATGAAGACGTGCTAGAGAAAGTTGTGAATCTGTTTCTTGATCTTCCTTGAAAGTTCGTCAGAGCTTGTCGTAAGTCTGACTGTAAATAGTAGTCGTCTCACAAAAAAGGATAGACTTGGTCTATTTTAAATGCCTTGATATCTCTTTCGTATTTGTTGCTTTTGTCATTAATTGTGTTATCCTTAAACACCTGAATATCTTTCTCGATTTTCTCCAAGAGTGACTTCGCGTCCGTGACTACCTGGCTATTCTGTATGGCCTTAGTAAGTTCCTCAATCTCGTCCTCCTCCTTCCTACAAAGCCTTTGTGCAGTTTCTATTGTATGGACCATGAGGTCCCGACTGCACTTCGTATTAATAAAACTATAACCTTTTCTGTATTCTAGATCTTCTGTGAAAATCACAGGAACATTCTTAACCTGAAGACCCCATGGGATTGTACCCCCCTTGAGGTGTTTCAGGAGGAAATGTCCGTGCAATTCAGTCCTTACGTGCTTTTTACGAAGCCTGATCAGTTTATTAGACTCGTTTTGTTGCTTTGCATTAGTACTGAGTGAGACTGTGGCAAAAGGATCAGAGGCTATCAAGTTCTGGATGTGGCTTTCGCTGAAGGACAGGGTGTCCTTTTCTGCCATAACTTAGAGAGACTCGGAGTCTCTCAAAGAAAGTATCTAGGTGACGTTCAAGGACTACTTACTGTCCTCAATCTCTCGCGGGTATAAACCCGCTCTAACGTTATAATCCTAAGGAGATAGGCCTATATGCACGTGGTTCAGGCTGGGCCTTATTTAAAATACAACACACAACTTGCCTGGACCACACTTATTTGAAGGAAAAAACCTTATTGAGGAATGGAAAAATATTTATTCAATCCAAACCTGGCAATTTTTATTTATTGCCAATTATTTTGTTATTTTTAAACATTGCTTATACTCTAAATTACAGAAAAAACACTGTACATTGCTAAATTCTTTACAATTTTGTACATAGAAAAACACACAATGTCAATAAATCAACATCAAACATCATACAAAAAATTAAACAAAAAATTCATGAATACATAAAACTAGAAACATAAATACATAGGTAGTTAATAACTGAGAACAATCTAATGCATGGGGAATAATACCAAATTAATGGCAGTGATTCAATTGTATCTGGACTGATAGGTCCTGATTATCTTTATTAATGAATTGTTATTCCACCAAAAAGCTGCTGACGCGTTTCAAGACCGGCTGTCCCGCGAGTTTACCGTTGTGGGCTGGGTAGGTGACTATGTGCCCTGAGCCAGAAGCGAGCAAGGTGATTTTCACATAGCTCCGGCCCCACGAGGACAGTCTGTGGGATTTACCGCTAAGGAACTACGGTCCTAGGGTGGGCATCCACGAAGGGTTGATCCCTCGACACATTACAGGTCGTATACTCGATTCCTTCTATACTGAGGGATCTGAAGCAAGTTGATGAGCATTCTGGTCCTGATGAATTGCCCGAGAGGCATGAAACATGTCGACCACACCTTGACTGAGGGTTGAATGAGGCCAGATCACCCTAACTGGTACGCCTCAGTACCCCTCATTTTCACCAATTTTTAATAAGGCAGTGAGCCATGCTATTAAAGTTTTCTTAATGGACTCCACTGACCTCTTTTAACCTCACTCACGCTCACTATTGCACCTTTTTCTTAGGCCCCTCACACACATGCACCCATTGGCTAAGGAATAAAAGAACTCCGCCAAAGTGTAGCACTCAGTGCTACCCGACAGGCATTGCATCGCCAGCCTGCCGCAGGAGCAGGAAGCCAATGATGACACGGTACGATCATCGGGTCGGATGGCAACAGTCGTCCAACCTTTGAATTGTGTGAGGCATCCTTAATTCCGTTAAGGGATTACCACATTCCCTGCCACGTACACTCCCAGAGAGAGAGGATTCCTTGAGTTACTTTAGTCTACCCAATGTGGGGAACTCTGTACACTTTTTGTTGATCTCTGCGTTTCAAGACCAGGACAGTCGTGCCTGGTCTCTCATCAGGGCTTAAATTCTTTGTATCTGTAAGATGCAAAGAAGAGAATCGTTTTACTTGTTTGATTGCCTATTAGCCTCTGAGCTTATCACATATGATGTGTATTATAAAATAAGGAAATATTTACATACCAGGCTTTTCTTAGGGAGGAGGAGGTGTATTGTGGAAGGCAACGAGGGACTTAGTGGTTTTATCCGGACAATCTAGACAGGGAAACGGGAGTTTTGTAAATAAAACGATGCACCGCCTTTTCAGTGCATTCAGTATAGTTTTTGTAAATGGAAGAGACACTGACCTATTTGGCCACACCCTTTCCAGCAGGCGGAGCTGCGGCGTGGATTGCCCTGATGGAGCCGTGCCGGGGTCAGATGCCAATAGTATGCTATCTTGACGGCCGATTCCCTGCTCGCCACGTTCCTGGCTGTATGATGGGCCCTGTAGTAAATATCCTGCCATTCCCTATCTGTGAAGGCACGTCCTATCTCCCGTTCCCAACGCCTCTGACCCGCAGAGCGTGCATCAGGTGGGGGAGGGCTCAGCATCTTATAGAGCTCTGTTATCGCACCTTTGTCTGTTGGTTTCATGACTAGCCATTTATCGAAGGCGGTAAGGTGCCGACTTACTAGTAGGAGCGTATCTCTGCCCGTGAGCCAGTGACAAAACTGGAAATATTGAAACCGCTGGGGGCGGTCCAACGTGTATAACTCCTGTAGAGTGTCGAATGGTAGGAATCCTTCTGTTTCAAAGAGGTGACCGGCCGACCGGCACTCCGAAGGTCACCACTGAGGGAAGGAGCCGGGGACCATCCCCGGTGGAAAGGTGGGATTATCGAGCAGGGGTGACATTGGCAATGGGAAGGTGGTCAATCCTCTGGGAACAGCCACCGCGTACCACGCCTGGAGCAACGTACGAATGATGGGCGAGCGTTTGATGTAGGACGGTCTGTCAGGACACTTCAGAAAGGGAATTCTCCATAACGACATTCGGCCATTGCTCGGTCTTGGAATAACTACAGTTTTTCGGATTCGGGGCGATTCCATTCCAAGAGTTGTCGGAGCTGTGATGCTTGAAAGTATCTCTGAAGGTCAGGAATGTCCAGGCCACCCTCTGCGGGGGCCCTTCTAGCCAAGTCTCTGCGAAGCCGAGGCCTCTTCCCGGCTCAAACAAACTGTCTGATAGCGTCCTGTAGTTTCTTAATCAACCCTAGAGGCGGCGTGACCGGGATAGTTTGGAAGAGATAGAGCACCCGTGACAGTAGGGACATTTTTATCGCTGCCACACGTCCGAGCCAGGAGAGTGGCTGTTGTCGCCACCGACGTAAGTCCCCCTGTATTTGAGTAAGAAGCGATGTGTAGTTCTGCTCAACTGTTTGGGCGGTGCTAGGCGTCAGGGTAATTCCCAGGTACGGCAGGGAGACGCGGGAGGAGAGCCCTCCTTACATCTTGTTTTTAACTAAATTTGTTATTGGCTTATGCACATGTTTTGTTTTTTTAATGTTACTGTTTTTTCCATGAATTTTACAATTGGAACTTTAGGCCAAAGAATGATTAACGTGACCAGGTTTATGAATTATTTAGCCTTGTTAGTTGCCAATTTACGTGCCCTTTGATTGATGACGTACTTTACGATATCTGCAGCAATTTTAATATTGACAATTTTCGTTATATTGGGCCCGATTCACAGAACTGACCTAAGACAAAATCCTAAACTTACTACTTTTGGTATTCACAGAAGTTAGGATTTTGTCTTAAGATTGTCTTAAAACAGACTTAAGACAGACTTAAGACAAAATCCTAACTTAAGTCTGTCCTAAGTCTGTCTTAAGACAAACTTAAGACAAAATACTAACTTCTGTGAATACCACAAGTAGTAAGTTTAGGATTTTGTCTTAAGTTAGTTATGTGAATCAGGCCCATTGTCTTTCAATTATGTTTTATGTTTTCTTTTATGACCTCACAAGTTTGAATAAAGATTATTTAGTTTGGATTTAGTCTAAGGCACTTCCATGAGACATTACTCCATATGTGTCTACTTGAAGGATACAACTGGTGGTCCCGGGTTTTACCAGTGGTCTGTTCTACACTTTCAGCAGTGAGGTTATCCTTAGCTGATGGAAAACATTTCTGAGAATTACCATGTGATTTCTCGGTATCACTGGACATCATGTACCAGAGCAGGAACGCTTTTTCTTTACATAATTACCAGACGTTTTTCCCTCTCCCCGGGTTCCTTGTGACTCCCCAGGCGCCGGCTTAGGAGAGCCGAGGTGTCAGATGTGACGATCAATGCATCT
Organism: Lissotriton vulgaris; assembly: GCF_964263255.1. Classification (NCBI taxonomy): domain Eukaryota; kingdom Metazoa; phylum Chordata; class Amphibia; order Caudata; family Salamandridae; genus Lissotriton; species Lissotriton vulgaris. The sequence continues at coordinate 11,558 of NW_028251641.1, read as the reverse complement.
GATTAAAAGTGACAGGAGGTGTTTGGAATCCCTGGGTGTGATAACTATCATCTAATCCAAGATTTGCATGAAAATGGGGCATAACATTCAAATTTCAGTGCTTGCCTCGTATTTACTGGGCATGTTTTTCCTGTTCAATTCGAGCAGGTTTGAAAGCAGAAGTTTCAGGAGATTCTGAATCATTAGCAGCTGCTGCATCTATGCACATCCCCCGGGCATCCTCACCCGGCAGTCAGTCGCCATGCCTACCGTCCTCCCGGGTGCGCAGTGGTTGCCATGCACAGGGCCCATGCCAAGCAGATGCGCAGGGCAGAAAAAATGCTCCAGAAGCAACCTTGCTATCCCACACCACTCATCTCCTTTGCAAATTCTACTTGAACAATACTGAATTATTTCTATTGGATCCAGGTGTGTGGTTTGGGTTTATTGTGACTGGAATATGCAGGGCAGTGGCGTAATGAAACTTGAAGGGGCCCCCTGCAAACTACATGGAGGGGGGCCCCCTCCCATTCTCCGTGCCAGTCTAGAGCTCTCAGGCCAGCGACCCGCCATACTGCAGGGGATGCGGGCTACTGTTACGCCACTGTCACCAATCCTGCCGTTATAAGTAACACTGGATGGTGGAGTTAACGGTTGGGCTTAGTCTGCCAGCAGGCTATCATAGGTGGTGGTCCATTCATTACAGGGTCCCTGCCATCAGTACGCCAGGGAAGTTTGCCCAATTTTAGGTGGGTTTCCTGATGCAGACTCCTGTCTTGATATACAACACCGGGCCCACTCATCGTTCATGTTTGACAAAAGTGCATCCACTGCTCCTTCTCGTTTCCATTTTAAAACATTAGACAAAGCGACAATGCAGTATTTCAAAAGCAGATGTAACTACAAAGAGCACATTTTGATAATACATTTTTATTAGTAGACAATAGCAATCTTAAGAGGCATTGCATAGCTTCATGCACACTTTGACCACAATTCCATCACAGTCTATCTCTGTCAGTCAGTCTCTCTCTTTCTGTCAGTCAGTCTCTCCCTTTCTGTCAGACAGTCTCTCAGACAGTCTCTCTCTCTCTCTCTGCCAGTCTCTCTCAGTCAGTCAGTCTTTCTCTTTCTCAGTCAGCCAGTCTCTCTATCGCAGTCAGTCTCTCTCTCTCTGTCAGTCAGTCTCCTTCTCTTTGTCAGTCTCTCTCTCTCAGTCAGTAAGTCTCTCTCTCTCTGTCAGTCCCTCTCTCTGTCAGTCTCTCTCTCAGTCTCTCATTCAGTCAGTCTCTCTCTCTGTCAGTCTCTCTGTCAGTCTCTCTCTCTCAATCTCTCTCTCAGTCAATCAGTCTCTCTCTCTCAGAAACGGTCAGAACAAAGAGACCCTGCCAATCATATTTAAATGCGATCCTACATGAGGATCCTAGAATACAAGTGGAACAACGGACCTACCATTCAGAGCCAAACATCAGGTCAATCAAATATGGATACATATATTTTTTATTTATTCGTTTTTTTGTTGTCAAATTTCCATATATTGGTATTACAAAAGATAAATTTCAGTTCATCGATCAGAAATAGGTTAAAACAGACATATTCAATATTAAATATAAAGTCCCACACACACCGTACATATCTCATACTCACAGAACCACATACTTTAATGACAATCACACAACCAATCTTTCACACATCCAAGCATAAATGATCCCACTAGTACAAAAACGGCATCAAATGAATTGATAACAGAATGGACAACAATTCATTAAGCAAAGGAGTGTTAGGCAGAAATAGAACTAAGGACTGATGGTGGAATAAACAATCCTGCTCCCACAAAGAACGACACAGACGCGCGTTTCGGTGTAAGGACCCACACGGGCCACACCTTCGTCAGGCGGCGATGATGTACCACGGAGTAGGGGACTGTATATCTGAAAATACAAAATATGGATATAGATACAGTGACATAATTCACATTACAGTTGTTATAATATATCATTCATTGTGGTTTCTAATCCACATATGGCTCTGAAAGGGGAGGTTGTCCAAAGTCATTTAGTCTTTGTCAATTATTACTTTTTCACTAGAAAAAAGGCTACTGGAGGGTCTGGAAACAACAATTCAGCAGCGGCATATATACCATACACAAATCCACATTCTTTTTTCTCAAAACTCATTCAATGTGCACACTAAAAGAATTCAAAGCTCCTAGCATGTTCAACTATGTAGATATATGGCCGAAACACATGATGGATGCCCGTAAACCTCAGTTCTGTTTCTGCCTAACACTCCTTTGCTTAATGAAATGTTGTCCATTCTGTTACCAATTCATTTGATGGCATTTATGTACTAGTGGGATCATTTATGCTTGGATGTGTGAAAGATTGGTTGTGAGATTGTTATTGAAGTATGTGGTTCTGTGAGTATGAGATATGTACGGTGTGGGTGGGACTTTATATGTTATATTGAATATGTCTGTTTTAACCTATTTCTGATCGATGAACTGATATTTATCTTTTGTAATACCAATATATGGAAATTTGAAAACATAAAAAAAAATATATATATCCATATTTGATTGACATGATGTTTGGCTCTGAATGGTAGGTCTGTTGTTCCACTTGTATTCTAGGATCCTCATGTAGGACCGCATTTAAATATGATTGGCAGAGTTTTTTTGTTCTGACCGTTTCTGTTTTCTTCACCCGTTAGCCTGCCTATATCCTTACCCGTTGGGGGGCCTCCTTCTATTTCATAGTCTCTCTCTCTCTCAGTCAGTCTTCCAGACAGTCTCTCTCTCTCTCTCTCTCTCTCTCTCTCTCTCTCTCTCTCTCTCCCTCCCTCTGTCAGTCTCTCTCAGTCATTCATTCTCTCTCTCTCGCAGTCAGCCAGTCTCTTTCAGTGAGTCTCTCTCAGTCAGTGACTCTCTCTGTCAGTCAGTCTCTATCTCTGTCAGTCTCTCTCTCTGTCAGTCAGTCTCTCTCTGTCAGTCTCTCTCTCAGTCAATCTCTCTCTCTCTCAGTCAGTCTCTCTCTCTCTCAGTCAGTCTCTCTCTCTCTCTGTCGGTCTGACTCTCTTTTTCTGTCAGTCTCCCAGTCTCTCTGTCAGTCAGTCTCTCTCTCCACTGTCTCTCTCTCTCTCTTTCCACTCTCTCTCTCCAACCTCTCCACTGTCTCTCCCTCTTTCCACTCTCTCTCTCCACTCTCTCTCCACTCTCTCTCATCACTTTCTCTCTCCCCACTGTCTCTCTCTCTTTCCACTCTCTCCAACCTCTCCACTCTCTCCACTCTCTCTCTCTCTCGACTCTCTCTCCACTGTCTCCCTCCACTCTCTCCACTCTCTCTCCACTCTCTCTCCACTCTCTCTCATCACTCTCTCTCTCTCCCCACTGTCTCTCTCTCTTTCCACTCTCACCAACCTCTCCACTCTCTCCACTCTCTCTCTCTCTCTCCACTCTCTCTATCCAATCTCTCCACTCTCTGTCTCCACTCTCTCTCTCTCCACTCTCCAATCTCTCTCTCCCCTCTATCCACTGTCTCCCTCCACTCTCTCCTCACTCTCTCTATCCACTCCCTCTCCCCACTCTCTGTCTCCCCTCTCTCTCTCCACTCTCTCTCCCTCCACTCTCTCTCCCTCCACTCTCTCTCTCCACTCTCTCTCTCCAATTTCTCCACTCTTTCTCTCAAATCTCTCCACTGTCTCCCTCCATTCTCTCTTTCCACTCTCTCTCCACTTTCTCTCTCTCTCCACACTCTCTCTCCACTGTCTCCCCACTCTCTCTCTTCACTCTCTGTCTCCACTCTCTCTCTCTCTCCACTCTCTCTCTCTCCACTCTCTCTCTCTCCACTCTCTCTCTCTCCAATCTCTCCACTGTCTCCCTCCACTCTCTCTCTACTCTCTCTACACTCTCTCTCTCCACTCTCTGTCTCCACTCTCTCTCCACTCTCTCTCTCTCTCCACTCTCTCTCTCTACTCTCTCTCTCTACTCTCTCTCCAATCTCTCCACTCTCTCCAGTCTCTCTCTCTATCCACTCTCTCTCTATCCACTCTCTCTCTATCCACTCTCTCTCTCCAATCTCTCCACTCTCTCCATTCTCTCTCTCCACTCTCTCTCCACTCTCTCGCTCTCCACTCTCTCTCCACTCTCTCTCTACTTTCTCTCTACAATCTCTCCACTCTCTCTCCACACTCTCTCCACTGTCTCCTTCCTCTCTCTTTCCACTCTCTCCACTCATTCTCTCCACTCTCTGTCCACTCTGTCTCCACTCTCTCTCTCTCCATTCACTTTCTCCACTCTCTCTCTCCAAGCTCTCCACTCTCTCTCTCTCTCCATTCTCTCTCCACTCTCTCTCCCTCCATTCACTTTCTCCACTCTCTCTCTCCAAGCTCTCCACTCTCTCTCTCTCCAAGCTCTCCACTCTCTCTCTCCACTCTCTCTCCTATCTCTCTCTCCACTCTCTCTCCTCTCTCTCTCTCCACTCTCTCTCTCTCCATTCATTTTCTCCACTCTCTGTTCACCCTTTCTCCACTCTCTCTCTCCACTTCTGTTGGGACAGCAAACAAGGTATATTGCGCTACAGTGGAACATTACTTTTGATAAGTCCAAATAAGACGATCAAGACCCAAGACGTCTTCACAAATATAGCGATTTTTTCCTTAAGACTCACACAACGCTCTTTGCAGCGCAGCACCCTTTCCTTGTTATCGGTCCTTGTTGAGAGTTACTTGCGTCAACACATATATAAGAAGGTGGGAATAAGCGCCCAAGCCCAGACCCCAGGCATCCAGAGCAGTCAGCCACCTTAGTACAAGGATCTGGGCCTAAATCCATTGTTTTTTTGCACTCCACACCACCCTGGGTTAGACACTGGCTATATGCAAATCAGCTTGACTCCAGTGGTGTGGAGAGCCTGGGACTCACGTCTGAGTATACCCAGCACACTCGGGGTGAAAATTGCAAAAAACACAGTTGATGGGCAGAATGTAGAACAATGTCATACATTCACCCCAGTACAAGGATCTGGGCCTAAATCCATTGTTTTTTTGCACTCCACACCACCCTGGGTTAGACACTGGCTATATGCAAATCAGCTCTGACCCTGTGCCTCATGGGAATAGTCCAGTCCGAACTACCAAGCCATGTCTTTCCCAGACCGGAATCAAGCATCCAAGGACCGGTTTCTGGCTATCAGCCTTCTTCAGCCTGGATAGCTTGACTCCAGTGGTGTGGAGAGCCTGGGACTCACGTCGGAGTATACCCAGCACACTCGGGGTGAAAATTGCAAAAAACACAGTTGATGGACAGAATGTAGAACAATGTCATACATTCACCCCAGTACAAGGATCTGGGCCTAAATCCATCGTTTTTTTGCACTCCACACCACCCTGGGTTAGACACTGGCTATATGCAAATCAGCTCTGACCCTGTGCCTCATGGGAACAGTCCAGTCCGAACTACCAAGCCATGTCTTTCCCAGACCGGAATCAAGCATCCAAGGACCGGTTTCTGGCTATCAGCCTTCTTCAGCCTGGATAGCTTGACTCCAGTGGTGTGGAGAGCCTGGGACTCACGTCTGAGTATACCCAGCACACTCGGGGTGAAAATTGCAAAAAACACAGTTGATGGACAGAATGTAGAACAATGTCATACATTCACCCCAGTACAAGGATCTGGGCCTAAATCCATCGTTTTTTTGCACTCCACACCACCCTGGGTTAGACACTGGCTATATGCAAATCAGCTCTGACCCTGTGCCTCATGGGAACAGTCCAGTCCGAACTACCAAGCCATGTCTTTCCCAGACCGGAATCAAGCATCCAAGGACCGGTTTCTGGCTATCAGCCTTCTTCAGCCTGGATAGCTTGACTCCAGTGGTGTGGAGAGCCTGGGACTCACGTCTGAGTATACTCAGCACACTCGGGGTAAAAATTGCAAAAAACACAGTTCATGGACAGAATGTAGAACAATGTCATACATTCACCCCAGTACAAGGATCTGGGCCTAAATCCATCGTTTTTTTGCACTCCACACCACCCTGGGTTAGACACTGGCTATATGCAAATCAGCTCTGACCCTGTGCCTCATGGGAACAGTCCAGTCCGAACTACCAAGCCATGTCTTTCCCAGACCGGAATCAAGCATCCTTGGAGGCAGTGCAGTCTTGGGTGGATTCATTTTGGGACATTCAGGTACGCGGCATTCCTGGAACATTTTTGTATGCTGACCTCATTGACGTAGGGGTGATTTTCTTAGGGCATTAGCTAGTTAGTGGAGTTATTATTTGTTTGGTCCTCAAGCCTTCAATTCAGATTTTTTTTTGTATATTGTTTTTTTCCCCTTTTATTGTCCACATACACCAGCAATTGCCTACGCTTGTAGGGGTTTTGGAGTATGAGCATTTGGTGGATACTGCTATTCTACAGGAGTTCACAATCCTGGTAAGAGGAATCATTTTGTATTTTTCTTTTGCGCATTTGTGCTCTGATTCATGCCAGTGGCGTAACAAAACTTGAGGGGGCCCCCCTGCAAACTACATAGAGGGGGGCCCCCCTACCATTCTCCGTGCCAGTCTAGAGCTCTCAGGCCAGCGACCAGCCATACTGCAGGGGATGCAGGGCTATTGTTACGCCACTGTCACAAATACAGCCGTTATAAGTAACACTGGATTTTGGAGTTAAAGGTTGGGATTAGTCTGCCCGCAGGCTATCATAGGTGGTGGTCCATTCATTACAGGGTCGCTGCCATCGGTAGACCGGGGAAGTTTGCCCAATGTTAGGTGGGTTTCCTGATGCAGACTCCTATCATGATATACAACATCGGGCCCACTCATCGTTCAGTTTTGACAAAAATGCATCCACTGCTCCTTCTCGTTTCCGTTTTAAAACATTAGACAATGTGACAATGCAGTATTTCAAAAGCAGATGTAATTACAAAGAGCACATTTTGATAATACATTTTTATTAGTAGGCAATAGCAATCTTAAGAGGCATTTATTTTATTTATAAAGTTTTATATAGCGTGAACAAGATCCCGAAGGATATCTGAGCGCTTTGCAATAAGTTGGTGTTGTCCTCCTGAATAATATGATTTCTGTGCATTGCATAGCTTCATACACACTTTGACCCCAATTCCATCACAGTCTCTCTCTCTCTCTGTCAGTCAGTATCTCTCTTTCAGTCAGTCAGTCAGTCTATCTCTCTTTCAGTCAGTCAGTCAGTCTCTCTCTCTCTCTTAGTCTCTCTCTCAGTCAGTCACTCTCTCTTTGTCATTCAGTCTCTCTCAGTCAGTCAGTCAGTCGGTCTCTCTCTGTCAGTCAGTCTCTCTCTCTCAGTCAGTCAGTCTATCTCTCTCAGTCAGTCAGTCTCAGTCAGTCAGTCTCTCTCAGTCAGTCAGTCAGTCAGTCAGTCTATCTCTCTCAGTCAGTCAATCAGTCTCTCTCTCTCTGTCAGTCCCTCAGTCTCTCTCTGTCAGTCTCTGTCAGGCAGTCTCTCTCTCTCTCTGTCAGTCTCTCTCTCTCTCTCTCTCGCTCTCTCTCTCTTAGTCTTTCTCTCTGTCAGTCAGTCTCTCTCTCTGTCTGTCAGTCAGCCTCTCTCTCTCTCTCTCCCAGTCAGTCAGTCTCTAAGTCAGTCATTCGCTCTCTACCTCAGCCAGTCATTCTGTGTCAGTCAGGGCGGTTGGATGGATGCAGAGAGGAGGATGGATGGAGAGAGAGAGAGAGAGGGATGGAGAGAGGAGAGGACTGGAGATGGAGTGAGAGAGGGATGGACTGGAGAGGAAGAGAGAGAGGTGGAGAGAGAGAGGGATGGATGGTGAGAGAGTGATGGATGGGGAGATGGAAGGAGAGAGGGATGGACTGGAGAGGAGGATGGATGGAAAGGAGAGTAGAGAGAAAATAGAGAGGATGGAGAGAGAGATTAGAGGGAATAGAATGAGAGTAGGGAGAGAGAGAAGAGAGAGAATAGGGAGAGAATAGGGAGAGAGAGAATAGGGAGAGAGAGAGTAGAGAGAGAATAGAGAGAGAGTGAGAGAGAGAGAGAGAATAGAGAGAAAGAATGGAGAGAGAGTAGAGAGAGAATAAAGAGAGAAAGGAGAGAGGGTAGAGGGAGATTAGATAGGGAGAGAGAATAGAGGGAGAGAGAATAGAGGGAGAAAGAATAGAGGGAGAGTAGAGAGAGAGAATAGGGAGAAAGAATGGAGAGAGAATAGGGAGAAAGAATAGAGAGAGAATAGAGAGAGAGTAGAGAGAGAATAGAGAGAATAGAGAGAAAGTAGAGAGAGAATAGAGAGAATAGGGGGAGAGAGAGAGAGAATAGAGAGAGAGAATATAGAGAGAAAGAGAGAAGGAGAGAGAGAGAATATATAGAGAGAGAGAGAAAGAGAATAGTGAGAGAAAGAGAATAGAGAGAGAAAGAGAATAGAGAGAGAAAGAGAATAGAGAGAGAAAGAGAAGAGAGAGAGAATAGAGAGAGAGAGAGAATAGAGGGAGAGAGAGAGAGAGAGAGGAGAGAGAGAGAGAGGAGAGAGAGAGAGAGAATATAGAGAGAGAGAGAATATAGAGAGAGAGAATATAGAGAGAGAGAGAATAGAGAGAGAGAGAATAGAGAGAGAGAGAGAATAGAGAGAGAGAGAGAATAGAGAGAGAGAGAGAATAGAGAGAGAGAGAGAAGAGAGAGAGAGAATAGAGAGAGAATAGAGAATAGAGAGAGAATAGAGAGAGAGAGAGAGAAAGAGAGAGAGAAGAGGGAGAATAGAGAGAGAATAGGGAGAGAGAGAATAGAGAGAGAGAAGAGAGAGAATAGAGAGAGAATTGAGAGAGAGGAGAGAGAAGAGAGAGAAGAGAGAGAAGAGAGAGTGAGAGAGAGAATAGAGATAGAGAGAGAATAGGGAGAGAGAGAATAGGGAGAGAGAGAATATAGAGAGAGAGAATATAGAGAGAGAGAATATAGAGAGAGAGAATATAGAGAGAGAGAATATAGAGAGAGAGAATATAGAGAGAGAGAGAATAGAGAGAGAGAGAATAGAGAGAGAGAGAATAGAGAGAGAGAGAATAGAGAGAGAGAGATAGATAGAGAGAGAGTAGAGAGAGAGTAGAGAGAGAATAGGGAGAGAGAATAGGGAGAGAGAATAGGGAGAGAGAGAGAATAGGGAGAGAGAGAGAATAGAGAGAGAAGAGAGAAAGAGAATAGAGAGAGAGAATAGAGGGAGAATAGAGAGAGAGAATAGAGAGAGAGAATAGAGAGAGAGTAGAGAGAGAGTAGAGAGAGAAAGAGAGAGAGAAGAGAGAAAGAGAATAGAGAGAGAAAGAGTAGAGAGAAAGAGTAGAGAGAAAGAGTAGAGAGAAAGAGTAGAGAGAGTAGAGAGAGAAAGAGAGAATAGAGAGAGAGAATAGAGGGAGAGAATAGAGAGAGAGAATAGAGGGAGAGAATAGAGAGAGAGAATAGAGGGAGAGAATAGAGAGAGAGAATAGAGAGAGAGAAAGAGAATAGAGAGAGAAAGAGAAGAGAGAGAGAAGAGAGAGAGAAGAGAGAGAGAGAAAGAGAATAGAGAGAGAGAAAGAGAATAGAGAGAGAAGAGAGAGAGAAGAGAGAGAGAAGAGAGAGAGAGAGAATAGAGAGAGAGAGAATAGAGAGAGAGAATAGAGAGAGAGAATAGAGAGAGAGAATAGAGAGAGAGAATAGAGAGAGAGAATAGAGAGAGAATAGAGAGAAAGTAGAGAGAATAGAGAGAAAGTAGAGGGAGAGAGAGAAGAGAGAGAAGAGAGAGAAGAGAGAGAAGAGAGAGAAGAGAGAGAGAGAGTAGAGAGAATAGAGAGAAAATAGAGAGAATAGAGAGAGAGAGAATAGAGAGAGAGAGAGAGAATAGAGAGAGAGAGAGAATAGAGAGAGAGAGAGAATAGAGAGAGAGAGAGAATAGAGAGAGAGAATAGAGAGAGAGAATAGAGAGAGAGAATAGAGAGAGAATAGAGAAAGAATAGGGAAAGATAGAGAGAAAGTAGAGAGAATAGAGGGAAAGTAGAGAGAATAGAGAGAAGAGGGAGAAGAGAGAGAAGAGAGAGAGAGAGAGAGAGTAGAGAGAATAGAGAGAGAGTAGAGAGAATAGAGAGAGAGTAGAGAGAATAGAGAGAGAGAGAGAATAGAGAGAGAGAGAGAATAGAGAGAGAAAGAGAATAGAGAGAGAAAGAGAATAGAGAGAGAAAGAGAAGAGAGAGAGAGAGAAGAGAGAGAAATAGAGAGAGAGAGAGAGAATAGAGGGAGAGAGAGAGAGAGAGAGAGAGGAAGAGAGAGAGAGAGGAGAGAGAGAGAGAGAATAGAGAGAGAGAGAATAGAGAGAGAGAGAATATAGAGAGAGAGAATATAGAGAGAGAGAGAATAGAGAGAGAGAGAATAGAGAGAGAGAGAATAGAGAGAGAGAGAGAATAGAGAGAGAGAGAGAATAGAGAGAGAGAGAGAGAATAGAGAGAGAGAGAGAAGAGAGAGAGAGAATAGAGAGAGAATAGAGAATAGAGAGAGAATAGAGAGAGAGAGAGAGAGAAAGAGAGAGAGAAGAGGGAGAATAGAGAGAGAATAGGGAGAGAGAGAATAGAGAGAGAGAAGAGAGAGAATAGAGAGAGAATTGAGAGAGAGAGAGAGAAGAGAGAGAAGAGAGAGTGAGAGAGAGAATAGAGATAGAGAGAGAATAGGGAGAGAGAGAATAGGGAGAGAGAGAATATAGAGAGAGAGAATATAGAGAGAGAGAATATAGAGAGAGAATATAGAGAGAGAGAATATAGAGAGAGAGAATATAGAGAGAGAGAGAATAGAGAGAGAGAGAATAGAGAGAGAGAGAATAGATAGAGAGAGAATAGAGAGAGAGAGAGAGAGAATAGAGAGAGAGAATAGAGAGAGAGAGAGAATAGAGAGAGAGAGAGATAGATAGAGAGAGAGTAGAGAGAGAGTAGAGAGAGAATAGGGAGAGAGAATAGGGAGAGAGAATAGGGAGAGAGAGAGAATAGGGAGAGAGAGAGAATAGAGAGAGAGTTAAGGGAGAGAGAATAGATAGAGAGAGATGAGAGAAAGAGAAGAGAGAGAGAGAATAGAGAGAGAATAGAGAGAGAGAATAGAGAGAGAGAATAGAGAGAGAGTAGAGAGAGAGTAGAGAGAGAAAGAGAGAGAGAAGAGAGAAAGAGAATAGAGAGAGAAAGAGATAGAGAGAAAGAGAAGAGAGAAAGAGAGAGAGAAGAGAGAGAAAGAGAGAATAGAGAGAGAGAATAGAGAGAGAGAATAGAGAGAGGGAGAAGAGACTACTCTCCCTCTCCACTCTCTCTCCACTCTCTCTCTCCACTCTCTCTCTCCCTCTCCACTCTTCTCTCTCTCCTCTCTCTCTCTCTCTCCTCTCGCTCTCTCCCTTCCACTCTCTCTCTCCCCTCTCTCTCTCTCCTCTCTCTCCTCGCTCTCTCTCCACTCTCTCTCTCTCCACTCTCTCTCTCTCCACTCTCTCTCTCCACTCTCTCTCTCCACTCTCTCTCTCCACTCTCTCTCTCCACTCTCTCTCCCTCTCTCCTCCACTCTCTCTCCACTCTCTCCCTACTCTCTCCACTCTCTCC
>NW_028251640.1:0-8000 GCF_964263255.1 Lissotriton vulgaris | reverse complement strand
ATATGTGACATCATCAGCAGTGGATTGCGGGTGCGCGATATATAGTTAGCGCTTCCAACTATATATGGAATTTCAATGGTTTTATGCGAGTAAAATAAGGTTTTGTAAATGCTAATTCCTAACTATATATGGCCTATAACCTATGGTTTTTTCATTGAATATATATATATATATATATATTCACTGAAAAAACCATAGGTTTCACACCAGTTATAGTTAGCTGGAAATTTTACTGATATAAAACCATTGAAATTCCCACGTTATAGTTAGTCGTACTCACTATAACTTGCGCGTGCAATGCACTGCTGATGACATCACACATTACATCACTCATGACATGGTGAGTGACATCACTCATGACATCACTGATGACACCATCCAGTGAATATGTGTCTTTCTGAAAAATAAATATTAGTGAGTTATGTTTAAATATTTAAATACATATATTAGTGTTTCACTTTGTGTATAAGTGGCTACATGTGTTGATAAGTAGCTACATGCGTATGTATATGGGTTATTTGATATTTTTATTAGTATCAGTTTGAGTGTCTATATGGTTTGGTGGGGGTATTACTTAGCACATAGATGCATGAGTGACTGACTCTTTGTTTGTATGTGTTTTGAAGACAGCATATGTACAGGACTGTATGGGTGGATGAGTGTCTATATGTGTTCGTTAGTGAGTGAATGACTGTCTCACTAGTGTCTTTATCAGTAACTACATATGTTTTAATCTAGTATATATGAATATTGATGTATATAAGTGAGTATATATGAGAGTAAGAGATTGTAAGAGTTCCTGTTTAAATAAGTATGTGTTTCTATAAGTGATTGTTTAAGAGAATAAATATGTGTAATTTTCAATAGAAGTAAGGTGGAAGTGTGTGTATAACTCTATATTCAAATAAATGGTTGTTCAATAGTTTATTTGCACGTGTGAATATGTGTGTGAGTAACTTTTGGATGAATGTCGGTGTGTAACAGGATGTATAGGTGTATCTCTTCATATGATGAGTGAGTATATGTATGAGTGACTATATAGAACTGTTGGTGAATGAGTGGATGTGTATATAGATAGTGGAAGTACAGAATTGCTTGTTGTAACTGATATAGGTATGTCCATTTTTTAAAAATTTCAGTTTCTATTTTTGAATATGTGTCTCAAGGGTTACTTTACACTGAGAGGAGGTCTGTCACTGTGTCACAAGGATGGTGTCATCAGTGATGTCATGAGTGATGTCACTCACCATGTCATGAGTGATGTAATATGTGATGTCATCAGCAGTGCATTGCACGCGCAAGTTATAGTGAGTCCGACTAACTATAACGTGGGAATTTCAATGGTTTTATATCAGTAAAATTTCCAGCTAACTATAACTGGTGTGAAACCTATGTTTTTTTCAGTGAATTTAATAGGTTTTTTAAATGCTAATTCCTAACTATAACCGGTGTGAAACCTATGGTTTTTTCAGTGAATTTCATAGGTTTTTTAAATGCTAATTCCTAACTATAACTGGTGTGAAACCTATGGTTTTTTCAGTGAATTTCATAGGTTTTGTTATTGCTAATTCCTAACTATAAGTTTCACTTTATAAATAAGACTGTTAGCACTCTAGTTGTTCTTTTTAACACTCTGGTACATTCTGTCATTGGGCTACAGTTGGGCTACATCTAGTTGAAATTTGGGCTACATTTACAATTTTTGGTCTCTGGTGGCCATCTTTGGGCTACATTGGGCTACTTTGGGCTACATTTGGGCTACATTTTGGCTCTAACATATATTAAGCCCAATGTAGCACAATACATATTTTTATAAAGTTAATTTTTTTACAAACCACTTCAGAATAGGGCTACCTGTCCCTACAATTATCCCATTTTTTTTTTTTAATTTTTGGGGGGAGCGCTCCCAGAGCGCGCCCCGGAGTGCGCCCCGAAAAGCGTATTTCCGAAAAGCGCCCCCAGGCGCGCTCCGGGGAGCGTCCCGTGAGTGCCAATATCGCAAACGAAAACATGATCGTGACGTATCGCGTAACCGCGACCGCGTGATACGCACGGCGTAAGCGCACCCGGAAGTACTCGAGCGAATACGATCGCAAAACGTAAACTTCCGACGCGCTTACGCTGCGCGCCCCCGGGCGCGTAGCGTAAGCGCGTCGGGTCATGTGAGCAGAAAATAACACTTTTCATTGGTTCATAACAGTTTTAGTTTCATAATGATGAAGCCCCTGGTCTTGTGACCTGAAAATAACACTTCTCATTGGTTCAGGACAGTTTTTTTTTCTAAATGATGAAAGACCCCACCTTTTTTTGCTTATTCTGACTTTGTCCTTTGACTGAGGAAGACCTGTTTGTTGCTCTCTCTACTTTTTTGCTCCAAATAATGGCTTCAGTAGTCGCATCAGCTGGTGCATCTGCCCCACCACCACCACCACAACCACCAAAAGGACCAGCTCCAAATTATATTGGTGGTCAAGAACAGGAGGAGGAGGAAGAGGAAGAGGAGGAGGGGAGAAGAAGATGGCTGCCAGAAGAAAATACACCTTACAAACCCAAACCACACATTGTTTGGCAGTTTTTTTCAATCCCAGAGGGGAAAAAAAAGGTGAATGCGCCCAAGGTGACTTGCCTCATCTGCAATGATGAACTTTCACGGGGCAACCCAAACAAAAAATATTCTTTTGGTAACTATACCATGATTCGGCACATGACCAGAAAGCACCCAAACAACTACTCTCGTGCAGAGTTCAGGGAACTGGCCAGTAACCTCCCCCAGTCATCAAGGACCCCCTCCCAAAGAAACCAACCCACCTCATCAGAACCAGAAACATCCGAGGTGATGCCTTGCATTCAGCCGAGATTTGCTGATTTTAAAATCACTTGTTCTGCATGTGGCAAGCTTATCGCCTATGGCGAAAAAAGCGTTAAGCTCATCGTCCTTGCAGGTGATAATCACAAGTGCCCCAAAAAGAAGTAATTTTTTGGGTTTTTTGTTTTTTTCTCCAGTTGAGCCAGTTTCAATTCCCTTTTTTTGTTTCTCCCCCTAAAAAAATACAAAAAAAATATAAAACTGTTTTGAAAAGCCAAAAAAAGTTCAAAAAGTTCAAAAAACACAAAAAAAATATAAAACAACAAAAAGAAGAAAAAAAAAAGTTCTTTTAAGAACTACCTCCAATTTCAAAATAAAAACTTCATTTTTTTAAAACTGTCATCTTTTTCCCTCATTTTACGCTCCCCGGTGCGCTACCTGGTGCGCGCACTGAGCGCTTCCCCCGCGCAAAACGAAAAAAAAAAAATATATTTTAAATGCCCCGCGGGGCCCTTTTATAGCCCCCACATCAAACCTAGGGGGTCAAAGGGGTCTATCCCTGACGCCTTATGGTCAGTTCCCCCTTTGTTTTAGCCACCTCTTATGTCTCGATTTTACCGAGACACAAGATGGCGGCCGCTCTGGACTGTTTCGAATGTTTACAGACACCCGAGAGCCAATCAGCTTCCTGCGCGCAAGTCGCTTGTCGCGCCGGGAGCGCACTCCGGTGCGCGCACCGGAGAGCGCCTATAGATATATATATTTTTTTGAACGTAAATTACTCAAAATCCACTGCAGCACACATCTTGAGACATAGCAAAGGCACATCGGGCTACCAGTCCCTTCAATTTTGCCAAGTTTGGTGGAAATCCATTCAGCCGTTCGGGCTAAAAGTGAAATCGACCGCCCTATGGAAATTAACATGGGGAAAACGCGTTTTGGGACCCCCCTTTTATCTCGGCCCCCGCTTGACGTATCCCCCCCAAACTTTCAAGGAAGAACCGGAGCTCGACGAGGCCATTTTCAGGAAATTTTCAGGCAGATTCGTCAACCGGCGCCAAAGTTATTCCAAATAGAATTTTGAGATTTAACATTGAAAAAAATCCTAACTATAACTACCTACTGCCGACCGCCAGTAGGTAATATATATGTATATATGTATATATAAATATATATATATATATATATATATATATATATACATACATATATATATATATATATATATTTATTTTTATATTTATATATTATATTTGTATTTATATTTGTATATTACCTACTGGCGGTCGCCAGTAGGTAGTTATAGTTAGGATTATTTTCATTCGAAAATCTCCACATTCTATTGTCAATAACTTTGGCGCCGGTTGAGGAATCTGCCTGAAAATGTCCTCAAATTTGCCTCGCGGCGCCCCGGTCCTTCCCTGAAAGTTTGGGGGGATTTGTCAAGCGGGGGCCAAGAAAAAAGGGGGGTCCCAAAACGTGTTTTCCCATGTTAATTTCCATAGGGCGGTCGACCTCACTTTTAGCCCGAACGGCTGAATGGATTTTCATCAAACTTGGCAAAATTGTAGGGACTGGTAGCCCGATGTGCCTTTGCTATGTCTCAAGATATGTGCTCCAGTGGATTTTGAGCAATTTAGGTTCAAAAAAATATATATATATCTATAAGCGTGCCCCGGTACGCGCACCGAGGCGTGAACCAGCGTGCTACGCAAGTTCGCGCCGGAAAGCTGATTGGCTCTTGGGTGTCTGTAAACATTCCAAACAGTCCGAAGTCTCGGTAGGATCAAGACACAAGAGGTGGCAAAAACAATGGGGGAAATGACCAAAAGGGGGCAGGGTAGACACCCCTGACCCCCTAGTTTTGATGTGGGGGCCATAAAAGAGCCCTGCGGGGCAAAAACATTTTTTTTAATCTTTTTTTCGATTTTCACGGGGGGAGCTCCCGGTACGCGCACCGGGGAGCGTACCATGGGGAAAAAGAATGACAGTTTTAAAAAAAAGTAGCTGTTTTAAAAAAAAAATCTTTTTGTTGTTTTTTTATTTTTATTTAAGTGCCTACATGTAGGTACCAATGTAGGGACCAACATTTAATGTACACCGTCTTCTCTGTAGATATCTTGCATGTTGTTACAGAAGTTATTGTGGTATATGGAATCCATACCATAGTCTGTCAGGAAAGCAGAAACAGATACTTTAAGCACTCCCTGAGAAGTCCTAGGGGATCATGGGTAGTCTATCCTGCTCCCTTATGATGAAAAAGAGATGTAAAATACACATTGGAGATAATATAGTGGGAGAAAGGTAGTAACTATGAGCATACTTTCTATGTAACACAAAAAAGTTGCACAGTATACTATAAGTCTCACTTTATATTATAATCATTTTGGTACTATTTCATGAATTACATATAATAATGAATAATGTCTCAAACAATTTTTAATTATTAAATATACATGTATTGTTCTGATTTTTCAAAATTTAAAAGAACTTCTAACATAAGATCATCTGGAATGTCCTCATTTTGATTCAATGATTCTATTGTTTCAACACTGTCAAGTAATTGTTGGTCCAGAGACTGATTCATAAAGTTCAAGTCATCCATATCTTCCTCAGGATTGTTCTCAACAACAACTTCGAAAGAAATATTAATTTTGTCTTGTTTTCCTTCCATTTTCTTGCTGTAAATTGCATAAAAAATAACTATATCAGTAGAGTTAGGGTAATGTTGGGTTTAAGTTCAGACAGGTACTTCTGAGTTTTTAACAGTGAAGTAATTTTTGGGCAGTGTATGGTTTGAGGCAGGAAGTAGAACTATTAAAAAGGGCATGTGATGAAGCCTAAGAAAATTCATAATTATACCAGAGAAGCCTAACTCAATCCATAATTATAACAGAGAAGTCAATCTCAATCTCTAACTCTTACAGAGGGACAGTATATAACTATCAGAAAACGTTTTCCCAAATTAACTTAAAGTGCACCACATAGTTTGCCTTCCAAATTAACAACTTACCTTTTTCAAAGTAGTTGAAGTTTTCTGTCAAAATTCTTTCAAAATGTACCTCAGGTAGTATTAGTCAAATGGCTGTGTTTCCCTTTCATTTTTCATATATATTCATGTACTTAATCAATCAAATGTCAGCACATAAAAGTACAAAATGTAAGTAACATTTTAATTGGTTGTAAATTCCAACACTTTCATATGTGTTTTTGTCATGTAATTTACCTCAGGATATTTAGACAGGGCTACAGCCTAAATGGCTCAATGGAATACCACCAAATTTGGGAAAATGGTAGGGACTGCTATGCTCTACGGGAGTCCGCCATCTTGTGTTTCGGTACAATTGAGACACAAGATGGAGGACAAACAACGTTGGGAATGGGTAAAAGGGGGTACGCGCACCGGGAGCGCTCCAGGGCAAAAAAATAAAAAAATAAAAATAAAAAGAATATACATAAAAAAAATAGTATTACATAAATAGACATTATAGGATTCATTATAAAAAATATTACATTTCATAGATATAGAAATTTGCTATTAACTCCTTCCATGCTCATGACGAGCTCAGCTCGTCATGAGGCACAGTGGAGCTGTGCTTATGACGAGCTGAGCTCGTCATGAACAATGGGTTGGATGAGGATCCAGCATGGGAGGGGAAAACCCTTAGCAGCCAAGGTGCTAAAAAACCTATGAAATTCACTAAAAAAAACAAAGGTTTCACTCCAGTTATAGTTAGGAATTAGCATTTAAAAAACCTTTGAAATTCACTGAAAAAACCATAGGTTTCACACTAGGTATAGTTAGGAATAAGCATTAAAAAAACTATTAAATTCACTGAAAAAACCATAGGTTTCACACCAGATATAGTTAGCTGGAAATTTTACTGACATAAAACCATTGAAATTCCCACGTTATAGTTAGTTGGACTCACTATAACTTGTGCGCCTGCAATGCACTGCTGATGACTGCACATATTACATCACTCATGACATGGTCAGTGACATCACTCATGACATCACTGATAACACCATCCTTGTGACAGATGGACAGACCTCTTTTCAGTGTAATGTAACCCTTGGAACACATATTCAAAGATAGAAACTAACATTTTCAAAAAAATGGAGATACCCATACCAGTTACAACAACCAATTCAGTAATACCACCATCTACACACACATCCACTCATTCAGCAACAGTTCTATATAGTCACTCATACATATACTCACTCATCATATGTACTGACACACATATACATCCTGTTACACATCGCCAGTCTTCCAAAAGTTACTCACACACATACTCACACATGCAAATAAACTATTGAACATCCATTTATTAGCATATACAACTATACCCACACTACCACCTTACTTCTAAGGAAACCTACACATACTTACTCTCTTAAACAATCACTTATAGAAACACATACTTATTTAAAGAGGAACTCTTTCCATCTCTCACTCTCACATATACTTATATACATCAATACTAACATATACTAGATTAAAACATATGTAGTTACTCATAAAGACACTAGTGAGACAGTCATTCACTCACTAACACACACATATACACACTCATCCACCCTTACAGTCCTACACATATGCTGTCTTCAAAACACATACAAACAGTGAGTCAGTCACCAACCCATTCAGCCAATTATACACAAAGTGAAACACTGATACATATATTTAAATATTTAAAAATTACTCGCTAATATATGTATTCACTAAGAAACACTTAATAAGCCAGTTAACCAATCAATTTTTTTTTAAACCACCCATTTACACACTTATTTAACCATTTATTCTTCCATCGACCTTTACAAATACAAATAAAAAAAAAACATATTGATATTTCAGAAAGACACACATTCACTGGATGGTGTCACCAGCGATGTCATGAGTGATGTCACTGACCATGTCATGAGTGATGTAATATGTGACATCATCAGCAGTGCATTGCAGGCGCGCAAGTTATAGTGAGTCCAACTAACTATAACGTGGGAATTTCAATGGTTTTATGTCAGTAAAATTTCCAGCTAACTATAACTGGTGTGAAACCTATGGTTTTTTCAGTGAATATATATATATATATATATATATATATATATATATATATATATATATATATATATATATATATATATATATATATATATATATATATATATACTACTGCCGTTATAGTTA